>NW_026894050.1:0-215564 GCF_032452875.1 Bos javanicus | reverse complement strand
CACGTGATCAGTGCATGATAGCCACGTGATCAGTGCGTGCACAGTCCCATGATCAGCGCCTGTCAGTCACTGATCATTGCCTGATAAACACGTGATCAGTGCATGATGAGCCATGTGATCAGTGCCCGATCAGCCACGCCATCAGTGCATGCGCAGTCACGTCATCAGTGCATGATAGCCACGTGATCAGTGCATGCTCAGTCACGTGATCTGGACTTGATCAGCTACGTGATCAGTGCCTGCAGAGTCACGTGATCAGGGCCTGCTGAGCTGCGTGATTCCTGCCGGCTCATCTGCTTGACAATTGCCAGCTGAGCTGCGTGATTCCTGCCTGGTCACGTGCTTGATTATTGCCAGTTGAGCAGCATGATTCGTCACTGCTGAGCTCCATGCTTTTTGCCTGCTGATTGCGTGGTTGGTGTCTGCTCAGCTCTTTGAGTATTGCCTCCTGAGGTCCCTGTTCGGTCGCCACCTGCCGGGGACCAGCCCCAACTGATCCAGGGTATTCGAAGGAGAGATGGCCTAGGCGACTATTTATATGCTAATCAGAGATGTCAAGAATAATAGTATGAGGAGAGCTCAGTAGGAAAATTCGGTGGAGAAAGAGACTGAGTAGCTTGGTTTACGCGGAAGACCAATCAAACTTCAAGACAAGAAGTTTGCACCACTTACGTAGGCCGCAGGCGCCCTCTCGAATAGCGAAAGGTGCCTCACCCTAGACACCTTCTCGAGTGGGTCTTAGCAGCCCAGGCATAATTAGTAAGCGTGGTGGGTTCCGCGCTCCAGATGGAGACTCAGCTGGAAGTTAAGGGAAGAATGACAAGGAACTTTATGAATTGGAGCTCTAAGTTAACTCTTTGACAGAGAGAGCGAGATGGTGGTGGGGGACAGCCCCCAGTGAAATCAGAGGTGAGAGCACAAAGCAATACAGTAGGCAGACTCCGGTTTGGGAGATGCTCGAGAACATCCGGGTGGACTCCTGAGGCTCGATCCCGCATTTGCGTATGCCGAGCCTCCTTCCTCATGACCTTTGTCCAGAGTGGAATGCCTCCCGGCTCGGCACATGATCAGTGCATGCTCAGTCACGATATCAGTGCCTGCTCAGACACGTGATCACTGACGGCACAGTCACGTGATCAGCGCCTCTCAGTCACGTGATCACCGTATGATAATCACGTGATCAGTGAACGACCAGCCACGTGATCACTGCATGCACGGTCAGGTGGTCAGTTCCTGATCAGCCACCTGATCAGTGCGTGCACATCCCTGATCAGCGCCTGTCAGTCACTGATCACTGCCTGATAAACACGTGATCAGTGCCCGAACAGCCACGTCATCAGTGCATGCGCAGTCACGTGATCAGTGCATGATAGCCACGTGATCAGTGCGTGCAGTCCCCTGATCAGCGCCTGTCAGTCACCGATCATTGCCTGATAAACACGTGATCAGTGCCCGAAAAGCCACGTCATCAGTGCATGCGCAGTCACGTCATCAGTGCATGATAGCCACGTGATCAGTGCATGCTCAGTCACGTGATCTGGACTTGATCAGCCACGTGATCAGTGCCTGCAGAGTCACGTGATCAGGGCCTGCTGAGCTGCGTGATTCCTGCCGGCTCATCTGCATGACAATTGCCAGCTGAGCTGCGTGATTCCTGTCGGCTCATCTGCTTGACAATTGCCAGCTGAGCTGCGTGATTCCTGCCTAGTCACGTGCTTGATTATTGCCAGTTGAGCAGCATGATTCGTCACTGCTGAGCTCCATGCTTATTGCCTGCTGATTGCGTGGTTCGTGTCTGCTCAGCTCTTTGAGTATCGCCTCCTGAGGTCCCTGTTCGGTCGCCACCTGCCGGGGACCAGCCCCAACTGATCCAGGGTATTCGAAGGAGAGATGGCCTAGGCGACTCTTATATGCTAATCAGAGATGTCAAGAATAATAGTATGAGGAGAGCTCTGTAGGAAAATTCGGTGGAGAAAGAGACTGAGTAGCTTGGTTTAAGCGGAAGACCAATCAAACTTCAAGACAAGAAGTTTGCACCACTTACGTAGGCCGCAGGCGCCTCTCGAATAGCGAAAGGTGCCTCACCCTAGACACCTTCTCGAGTGGGTCTTAGCAGCCCAGGCATAATTAGTAAGCGTGGTGGGTTCCGCGCTCAGCCACGTGAGCAGTGCATAATAGCCACGTGATCAGTGCATGATCAGTCACGTGATCATTGCATGATCAGCCGTGAGTAGTGCATGATAGCGTGATCAGTGCATGATCAGTCCGTGATCTGTGCATGATCAATTCGTTACCTTCATGATCAGTCACGTGACCAGTACATGTTAGCTCGTGATCATTGCAGGATCAGCCACGTGAGCACTGCATGATAGTCACGTGATAAGTGCATGATCAGCCACGTGAGCAGTGTATGATCAGCCACGTGATCAGTGCATGATCAACTACGTTATCAGTGTATGATCAGCCACGTGATCAGTGCATGATGCCAACGTGATCAGCTCATGATTAGTCACGTGATCAGTGCATGACCAGTCACGTAATCAGTGCATGAATCCACGTGATCAGTGCATTATCAGTCACGTGATCAGTTCATGATTAGTCACGTGATCTGTGCATGACCTGGCACGTGATCAGTGCATGATCAGCCACGTGATCAGTGCATTATAGACACGTGATCAGTGCATGATCAGTCACGTGATCAGTGGATGAACAGTCACCTGATCAGTGCATGATGAGCCACGTGATCAGTTCAGGATCAATTACGTGATCAGTGCATGATCAGTCACGTGACCAGTACATGGATGCTACATGATCACTGCATGATCAGCCACGTGGCAGTGCATGATAGCCATGTGATCAGTGCATGATCAGTCCGTGATCAGTATGATCACTGTTGAACAGTGCATGATCATTCATGTGATCTGTGCATGATGAATCACGTGACCAGTATATGGTAGCTACGTGATCATTGCATGACGAGCCACGTGAGCAGTGCATGATGGCCACGTGATGTGTATGATGAGTTACGTGAGCAGAGTATGATCAGCCACGTGATCAGTGCATGAGTGCCACGTGATCAGTGCATGATCAGTCACGTGACAGAGTGTGTGATCAGCCACGTGAACAGTGCATGATCAGCCACGTGATCAGTGCCTGCTGAGCCGCGTGATTACTGTCTGCTCATCTGCTTGACAATTGCAAGCTGAGCTGCAAGATTCCTGCCTGTCATCTGTTGACAATTGCCAGCTGTGCTCGTAATTCCTGCCTGCTCAGTGCTTGATTATTGCCAGCTGAGCAGCATGATTCCTCACACCTGAGTTCAATGATTATGCCTGCTGACTGTGATTCGTGCCTACTCTGCTCTTTGTATATTGCCTCCAGAGCACGTGATCAGTGTATGATAGCAAACATGATCAGCGCATGATCAGTCACATGATCAATGCATGATCCGTCACGTGATCAGTACATGATCAGTCACGTATCAGTGCATGATCAGCCACGTGATCAGTGCATGATCAGCCACGTGATCAGTGCATGATCAGCCACGTGATCAGTGCATGCGCAGCCACGTCATCAGTGCATGATAGCCACGTGATCAGTGCATGATCAGTCACGTGATCGCGCGTGATCAGCCACGTGATCAGTGCCTGCAGAGTCACGTGATCAGGGCCTGCTGAGCTGCGTGATTCCTGCCGGCTCATCTGCTTGACAATTGCCAGCTGAGCTGCGTGATTCCTGCCTGGTCACGTGCTTGATTATTGCCAGTTGAGCAGCATGATTCGTCACTGCTGAGCTCCATGCTTATTGCCTGCTGATTGCGTGGTTCGTGTCTGCTCAGCTCTTTGAGTATCGCCTCCTGAGGTCCCTGTTCGGTCGCCACCTGCCGGGGACCAGCCCCAACTGATCCAGGGTATTCGAAGGAGAGATGGCCTAGGCGACTCTTTATATGCTAATCAGAGATGTCAAGAATAATAGTATGAGGAGAGCTCAGTAGGAAAATTCGGTGAGAAAAGAGACTGAGTAGCTTGGTTTACGCGGAAGACCAATCAAACTTCAAGACAAGAAGTTTGCACCACTTATGTAGGCCGCAGGCGCCCTCTCGAATAGCGAAAGGTGCCTCACCCTAGACACCTTCTCGAGTGGGTCTTAGCAGCCCAGGCATAATTAGTAAGTGTGGTGGGTTCCGCGCTCCAGATGGAGACTCAGCTGGAAGTTAAAGGGAAGAATGACAAGGAACTTTATGAATTGGAGCTGTAAGTTAACTCTTTGACAGAGAGAGCGAGATGGTGGTGGGGGACAGCCCCCAGTGAAATCAGAGGTGAGAGCACAAAGCAATACAGTAGGCAGACTCTGGTTTTTTTGGGGGGGAGATGCTCGAGAACATCCGGGTGGACTCCTGTGGCTCCATCCCGCATTTGCGTATGCCGAGCCTCCTTCCTCATGACTTTTTTCCAGAGTGGAATGCCTCCCCGGCTCCTGGCACATGATCAGTGCATGCTCAGTCACGATATCAGTGCCTGCTCAGCCACGTGATCACTGACGGCACAGTCACGTGATCAGCGCCTCTCAGTCACATGATCACCGTAGGATAAACACGTGATCAGTGAACGACCAGCCACGTGATCACTGCATGCGTGGTCAGGTGGTCAGTTCCTGATCAGCCACCTGATCAGTGCGTGCACAGTCCCCTGATCAGTGCCTGTCAGTCACTGATCACCGCCTGATAAACACGTGATCAGTGCCCGAACAGCCACGTCATCAGTGCATGCGCAGTCACGTGATCAGTGCATGATAGCCACGTGATCAGTGCGTGCACAGTCCCATGATCAGCGCCTGTCAGTCACTGATCATTGCCTGATAAACACGTGATCAGTGCATGATGAGCCATGTGATCAGTGCCCGATCAGCCACGTCATCAGTGCATGTGCAGTCACGTCATCAGTGCATGATAGCCACGTGATCAGTGCATGCTCAGTCACGTGATCTGGACTTGATCAGCCACGTGATCAGTGCCTGCAGAGTCACGTGATCAAGGCCTGCTGAGCTGCGTGATTCCTGCCAGCTCATCGGCATGACAATTGCCAGCTGAGCTGCGTGTTTCCTGCCTGGTCACGTGCTTGATTATTGCCAGTTGAGCAGCATGATTCGTCACTGCTGAGCTCCATGCTTTTTGCCTGCTGATTGCGTGGTTCGTGTCTGCTCAGCTCTTTGAGTATCGCCTCCTGAGGTCCCTGTTCGGTCGCCACCTGCCGGGGACCAGCCCCAACTGATCCAGGGTATTCGAAGGAGAGATGGCCTAGGCGACTATTTATATGCTAATCAGAGATGTCAAGAATAATAGTATGAGGAGAGCTCAGTAGGAAAATTCGGTGTAGAAAAGAGACTGAGTAGCTTGGTTTACGCGGAAGACCAATCAAACTTCAAGACAAGAAGTTTGCACCACTTACGTAGGCCGCAGGCGCCCTCTCGAATAGCGAAAGGTGCCTCACCCTAGACACCTTCTCGAGTGGGTCTTAGCAGCCCAGGCATAATTAGTAAGCGTGGTGGGTTCCGCGCTCCAGATGGAGACTCAGCTGGAAGTTAAAGGGAAGAATGACAAGGAACTTTATGAATTGGAGCTGTAAGTTAACTCTTTGACAGAGAGAGCGAGATGGTGGTGGGGGACAGCCCCCAGTGAAATCAGAGGTGAGAGCACAAAGCAATACAGTAGGCAGACTCCGGTTTTTTTGGGGGGGGAGATGCTCGAGAACATCCGGGTGGACTCCTGAGGCTCGATCCCGCATTTGCGTATGCCGAGCCTCCTTCCTCATGACCTTTGTCCAGAGTGGAAGGCCTCCCCGGCTCCCGGCATATGATCAGTGCATGCTCAGTCACAATATCAGTGCCTGCTCAGCCACGTGATCACTGACGGCACAGTCACGTGATCAGCGCCTCTCAGTCACGTGATCACCGTATGATAATCACGTGATCAGTGAACGACCAGCCACGTGATCACCGCATGCGCGGTCAGGTGGTCAGTTCCTGATCAGCCACCTGATCAGTGCGTGCACAGTCCCCTGATCAGCGCCTGTCAGTCACTGATCACTGCCTGATAAACACGTGATCAGTGCCCGAACAGCCACGTCATCAGTGCATGCGCAGTCACGTGATCAGTGCATGATAGCCCCGTGATCAGTGCGTGCACAGTCCCATGATCAGCGCCTGTCAGTCACTGATCATTGCCTGATAAACACCTGATCAGTGCATGATGAGCCATGTGGTCAGTGCCCGATCAGCCACGTCATCAGTGCATGCGCAGTCACGTCATCAGTGCATGATAGCCACGTGATCAGTGCATGCTCAGTCACGTGATCTGGACTTGATCAGCCACGTGATCAGTGCCTGCAGAGTCACGTGATCAGGGCCTGCTGAGCTGCGTGATTCCTGCCGGCTCATCTGCATGACAATTGCCAGCTGAGCTGCGTGATTCCTGTCGGCTCATCTGCTTGACAATTGCCAGCTGAGCTGCGTGATTCCTGCCTGGTCACGTGCTTGATTATTGCCAGTTGAGCAGCATGATTCGTCACTGCTGAGCTCCATGCTTATTGCCTGCTGATTGCGTGGTTCGTGTCTGCTCAGCTCTTTGAGTATTGCCTCCTGAGGTCCCTGTTCGGTCGCCACCTGCCGGGACCAGCCCCAACTGATCCAGGGTATTCGAAGGAGAGATGGCCTAGGCGACTCTTTATATGCTAATCAGAGATGTCAAGAATAATAGTATGAGGAGAGCTCAGAGGAAAATTCGGTGGAGAAAAGAGACTGAGTAGCTTGGTTTAAGCGGAAGACCAATCAAACTTCAAGACAAGAAGTTTGCACCACTTACGTAGGCCGCAGGCGCCCTCTCGAATAGCGAAAGGTGCCTCACCCTAGACACCTTCTCGAGTGGGTCTTAGCAGCCCAGGCATAATTAGTAAGCGTGGTGGGTTCCGCTCAGCCACGTGAGCAGTGCATAATAGCCACGTGATCAGTGCATGATCAGTCACGTGATCATTGCATCAGCCACGTGAGTAGTGCATGATAGCCACGTGATCAGTGCATGATCAGTCACGTGATCTGTGCATGATCAATTACGTTACCTTTGCATGATCAGTCACGTGACCAGTAGATGTTAGCTACGTGATCATTGCAGGATCAGCCACGTGAGCACTGCATGATAGACACGTCATAAGTGCATGATTAGCCACGAGCAGTGTATGATCAGCCACGTGATCAGTGCATGATCAGACACGTTAACAGTGTATGATCAGCAACGTGATCAGTGCATGATGCCTACGTGATCAGTTCATGATTAGTCACGTGATCTGTGCATGACAGGAACGTAATCAGTGTATGAAATCCACGTGATCAGTGAATTATAGCCGTGATCAGTTCATGATTAGTCACGTGATCTGTGCATGACCTGGCTCGTGAACAGTGTATGATCAGCCACGTGATCAGTGCATTATAGCCACGTGATCAGTACATGATCAGTCAAGTGATCAGTGGGTGAACAGTCACCTGATCAGTGCATGATGAGCCACGTGATCAGTTCAGGATCAATTCGTGATCAGTGCGATCAGTCACGGCTGACCAGTACATGGATGCTATGATCACTGCATGATCAGCCACGTGAGCAGTGCATGATAGCCATGTGATCAGTGCATGATCAGTCACGTGATCAGTACATGATCAGTCACTTGAACAGTGCATGATCATTTACGTGATCTGTGCATGATGAATCACGTGACCAGTATATGGTAGCTACGTGATCATGCATGACCAGCCACTTGAGCAGTGCATGATGGCCACGTGATATGTGCATGATCAGTTACGTGAGCAGAGTATGATCAGCCATGTGATCAGTGCATGAGTGCCACGTGATCAGTGCATGATCAGTCACGTGACAGGTGTGTGATCAGCCACGTGAACAGTGCATGCTCAGTCACGTGATCAGGGTCTGCTGAGCTGCGTGATTACTGTCTGTTCATCTGCTTGACAATTGCAATCTGAGCTGCAAGATTCCTGCCTGTCATCTGCTTGACAATTGCCAGCTGTGCTCGTAATTCCTGCCTGCTCAGCTGCTTGATTATTGCAGCTGAGCAGCATGATTCCTCACACCTGAGTTCAATGATTATTGCCTGCTGACTGTATGATTCGTGCCTACTCTGCTCTTTGTATATTGCCTCCAGAGGCACTTCATCAGTGTATGATAGCAAACATGATGAGCGCATGATCAGTCACATGATCAGTGCATGATCCGTCACGTGATCAGTGCATGATCAGTCACGGTATCAGTGCATGATCAGCCACGTGATCAGTGAATGATCAATTACGTGATCATTGCATAATCAGCCACGTGATCAGTGCATGATTGCCACGTGATCAGTGCATGATAGCCACGTGATCAGTGCATGATCAGTCACGTGATACGTGTGTGATCAGCCACGTGATCAGTGCCTGCAGAGTCACGTGATCAGGGCCTGCTGAGCTGCGTGATTCCTGCCGGCTCATCTGCTTGACAGTTGCCAGCTGAGCTGCGTGATTCCTGCCTGGTCACGTGCTTGATTATTGCCAGTTGAGCAGCATGATTCGTCACTGCTGAGCTCCATGCTTATTGCCTGCTGATTGCGTGGTTCGTGTCTGCTCAGCTCTTTGAGTATCGCCTCCTGAGGTCCCTGTTCGGTCGCCACCTGCCGGGGACCAGCCCAACTGATCCAGGGTATTCGAAGGAGAGATGGCCTAGGCGACTAATTATATGCTAATCAGAGATGTCAAGAATAATAGTATGAGGAGAGCTCAGTAGGAAAATTCGGTGGAGAAAAGAGACTGAGTAGCTTGGTTTACGCGGAACACCAATCAAACTTCAAGACAAGAAGTTTGCACCACTTACGTAGGCCGCAGGCGCCTCTCGAATAGCGAAAGGTGCCTCACCCTAGACACCTTCTCGAGTGGGTCTTAGCAGCCCAGGCATAATTAGTAAGTGTGGTGGGTTCCGCGCTCAGATGGAGACTCAGCTGGAAGTTAAAGGGAAGAATGACAAGGAACTTTATGAATTGGAGCTCTAAGTTAACTCTTTGACAGAGAGAGCGAGATGGTGGTGGGGGACAGCCCCCAGTGAAATCAGAGGTGAGAGCACAAAGCAATACAGTAGGCAGACTCCGGTTTTTTTTGGGGGGGGAGATGCTCGAGAACATCCGGGTGGACTCCTGTGGCTCCATCCCGCATTTGCGTATGCCGAGCCTCCTTCCTCATGACCTTTTTCCAGAGTGGAATGCCTCCCGGCTCCCGGCACATGATCAGTGCCTGCTCAGACACGTGATCACTGACGGCACAGTCACGTGATCAGCGCCTCTCAGTCACGTGATCACCTTATGATAATCACGTGATCAGTGAACGACCAGCCACGTGATCACTGCATGCACGGTCAGGTGGTCAGTTCCTGATCAGCCACCTGATCAGTGCGTGCACAGTCCCCTGATCAGCGCCTGTCAGTCACTGATCACTGCTTGATAAACACGTGATCAGTGCCCGAACAGCCACGTCATCAGTGCATGCGCAGTCACGTGATCAGTGCATGATAGCCACGTGATCAGTGCGTGCACAGTCCCATGATCAGCGCCTGTCAGTCACTGATCACTGCCTGATAAACACGTGATCAGTGCATGATCAGCCACGTCATCAGTGCATGATAGCCACGTGATCAGTGCATGCTCAGTCACGTAATCTGGACTTGATCAGCCACGTGATCAGTGCCTGCAGAGTCACGTGATCAGGGCCTGCTGAGCTGCGTGATTCCTGCCGGCTCATCTGCATGACAATTGCCAGCTGAGCTGCGTGATTCCTGTCGGCTCATCTGCTTGACAATTGCCAGCTGAGCTGCGTGATTCCTGCCTGGTCACGTGCTTGATTATTGCCAGTTGAGCAGCATGATTCGTCACTGCTGAGCTCCATGCTTATTGCCTGCTGATTGCGTGGTTCGTGTCTGCTCAGCTCTTTGAGTATCGCCTCCTGAGGTCCCTGTTCGGTCGCCACCTGCCGGGGACCAGCCCCAACTGATCCAGGGTATTCGAAGGAGAGATGGCCTAGGCGACTCTTTATATGCTAATCAGAGATGTCAAGAATAATAGTATGAGGAGAGCTCAGTAGGAAAATTCGGTGGAGAAAAGAGACTGAGTAGCTTGGTTTACGCGGAAGACCAATCAAACTTCAAGACAAGTTTGCACCACTTACGTAGGCCGCAGGCGCCCTCTCGAATAGCGAAAGGTGCCTCACCCTAGACACCTTCTCGAGTGGGTCTTAGCAGCCCAGGCATAATTAGTAAGTGTGGTGGGTTCCGCGCTCCAGATGGAGACTCAGCTGGAAGTTAAAGGGAAGAATGACAAGGAACTTTATGAATTGGAGCTCTAAGTTAACTCTTTGACAGAGAGAGCGAGATGGTGGTGGGGGACAGCCCCCAGTGAAATCAGAGGTGAGAGCACAAAGCAATACAGTAGGCAGACTCCGGTTTTTTTGGGGGGAGATGCTCGAGAACATCCGGGTGGACTCCTGAGGCTCGATCCCGCATTTGCGTATGCCGAGCCTCCTTCCTCATGACCTTTGTCCAGAGTGGAATGCCTCCCGGCTCCCGGCACATGATCAGTGCATGCTCAGTCACGATATCAGTGCCTGCTCAGCCACGTGATCACTGACGGCACAGTCACGTGATCAGCGCCTCTCAGTCACGTGATCACCGTAGGATAAACACGTGATCAGTGAACGACCAGCCACGTGATCACTGCATGCGCGGTCAGGTGGTCAGTTCCTGATCAGCCACCTGATCAGTGCGTGCACAGTCCCCTGATCAGCGCCTGTCAGTCACTGATCACTGCCTGATAAACACGTGATCAGTGCCCGAACAGCCACGTCATCAGTGCATGCGCAGTCACGTGATCAGTGCATGATAGCCACGTGATCAGTGCGTGCACAGTCCCATGATCAGCGCCTTTCAGTCACTGATCATTGCCTGATAAACACGTGATCAGAGAATGATGAGCCATGTGATCAGTGCCCGATCAGCCACGTCATCAGTGCATGCGCAGTCACGTCATCAGTGCATGATAGCCACGTGATCAGTGCATGCTCAGTCACGTGATCTGGACTTGATCAGCCACGTGATCAGTGCCTGCAGAGTCACGTGATCAGGGCCTGCTGAGCTGCGTGATTCCTGCCGGCTCATCTGCTTGACAATTGCCAGCTGAGCTGCGTGATTCCTGCCTGGTCACGTGCTTGATTATTGCCAGTTGAGCAGCATGATTCGTCACTGCTGAGCTCCATGCTTATTGCCTGCTGATTGCGTGGTTCGTGTCTGCTCAGCTCTTTGAGTATCGCCTCCTGAGGTCCCTGTTCGGTCGCCACCTGCCGGGGACCAGCCCCAACTGATCCAGGGTATTCGAAGGAGAGATGGCCTAGGCGACTATTTATATGCTAATCAGAGATGTCAAGAATAATAGTATGAGGAGAGCTCAGTAGGAAAATTCGGTGGAGAAAAGAGACTGAGTAGCTTGGTTTACGCGGAAGACCAATCAAACTTCAAGACAAGAAGTTTGCACCACTTACGTAGGCCGCAGGCGCCCTCTCGAATAGCGAAAGGTGCCTCACCCTAGACACCTTCTCGAGTGGGTCTTAGCAGCCCAGGCATAATTAGTAAGCGTGGTGGGTTCCGCGCTCCAGATGGAGACTCAGCTGGAAGTTAAAGGGAAGAATGACAAGGAACTTTATGAATTGGAGCTGTAAGTTAACTCTTTGACAGAGAGAGCGAGATGGTGGTGGGGGACAGCCCCCAGTGAAATCAGAGGTGAGAGCACAAAGCAATACAGTAGGCAGACTCCGGTTTTTGGGGGAGATGCTCGAGAACATCCGGGTGGACTCCTGAGGCTCGATCCCGCATTTGCGTATGCCGAGCCTCCTTCCTCATGACCTTTGTCCAGAGTGGAATGCCTCCCCGGCTCCCGGCACATGATCAGTGCATGCTCAGTCACGATATCAGTGCCTGCTCAGCCACGTGATCACTGACGGCACAGTCACGTGATCAGCGCCTCTCAGTCACGTGATCACCGTATGATAATCACGTGATCAGTGAACGACCAGCCACGTGATCACTGCATGCGCGGTCAGGTGGTCAGTTCCTGATCAGCCACCTGATCAGTGCGTGCACAGTCCCTGATCAGCGCCTGTCAGTCACTGATCACTGCCTGATAAACACGTGATCAGTGCCCGAACAGCCACGTCATCAGTGCATGCGCAGTCACGTGATCAGTGCATGATCACGTGATCAGTGCCACCTGATCAGCCGCCTGATCATTGACAGTCCCTGATCAGTGCATGATGAGCCATGTGATCAGTGCCCGAACAGCCACGTCATCAGTGCACGCGCAGTCACGTCATCAGTGCATGATAGCCACGTGATCAGTGCATGCTCAGTCACGTGATCTGGACTTGATCAGCCACGTGATCAGTGCCTGCAGAGTCACGTGATCAGGGCCTGCTGAGCTGCGTGATTCCTGCCGGCTCATCTGCATGACAATTGCCAGCTGAGCTGCGTGATTCCTGTCGGCTCATCTGCTTGACAATTGCCAGCTGAGCTGCGTGATTCCTGCCTGGTCACGTGCTTGATTATTGCCAGTTGAGCAGCATGATTCGTCACTGCTGAGCTCCATGCTTATTGCCTGCTGATTGCGTGGTTCGTGTCTGCTCAGCTCTTTGAGTATCGCCTCCTGAGGTCCCTGTTCGGTCGCCACCTGCCGGGGACCAGCCCCAACTGATCCAGGGTATTCGAAGGAGAGATGGCCTAGGCGACTCTTTATATGCTAATCAGAGATGTCAAGAATAATAGTATGAGGAGAGCTCAGTAGGAAAATTCGGTGGAGAAAAGAGACTGAGTAGCTTGGTTTACGCGGAAGACCAATCAAACTTCAAGACTAGAAGTTTGCACCACTTACGTAGGCCGCAGGCGCCCTCTCGAATAGCGAAAGGTGCCTCACCCTAGACACCTTCTCGAGTGGGTCTTAGCAGCCCAGGCATAATTAGTAAGCGTGGTGGGTTCCGCGCTCCAGATGGAGACTCAGCTGGAAGTTAAAGGGAAGAATGACAAGGAACTTTATGAATTGGAGCTCTAAGTTAACTCTTTGACAGAGAGAGCGAGATGGTGGTGGGGGACAGCCCCCAGTGAAATCAGAGGTGAGAGCACAAAGCAATACAGTAGGCAGACTCCGGTTTTGGGGGGAGATGCTCGAGAACATCCGGGTGGACTCCTGAGGCTCGATCCCGCATTTGCGTATGCCGAGCCTCCTTCCTCATGACCTTTGTCCAGAGTGGAATGCCTCCCGGCTCCCGGCACATGATCAGTGCATGCTCAGTCACGATATCAGTGCCTGCTCAGCCACGTGATCACTGACGGCACAGTCACGTGATCAGCGCCTCTCAGTCACGTGATCACCGTATGATAATCACGTGATCAGTGAACGACCAGCCACGTGATCACTGCATGCGCGGTCAGGTGGTCAGTTCCTGATCAGCCACCTGATCAGTGCGTGCACAGTCCCCTGATCAGCGCCTGTCAGTCACTGATCACTGCCTGATAAACACGTGATCAGTGCCCGAACAGCCACGTCATCAGTGCATGCGCAGTCACGTCATCAGTGCATGATAGCCACGTGATCAGTGCATACTCAGTCACGTGATCTGGACTTGATCAGCCACGTGATCAGTGCCTACAGAGTCACGTGATCAGGGCCTGCTGAGCTGCGTGATTCCTGCCGGCTCATCTGCATGACAATTGCCAGCTGAGCTGCGTGATTCCTGTCGGCTCATCTGCTTGACAATTGCCAGCGGAGCTGCGTGGTTCCTGCCTGGTCACGTGCTTGATTATTGCCAGTTGAGCAGCATGATTCGTCACTGCTGAGCTCCATGCTTATTGCCTGCCGATTGCGTGGTTCGTGTCTGCTCAGCTCTTTGAGTATCGCCTCCTGAGGTCCCTGTTCGGTCGCCACCTGCCGGGACCAGCCCCAACTGATCCAGGGTATTCGAAGGAGAGATGGCCTAGGCGACTCTTTATATGCTAATCAGAGATGTCAAGAATAATAGTATGAGGAGAGCTCAGTAGGAAAATTCGGTGGAGAAAAGAGACTGAGTAGCTTGGTTTAAGCGGAAGACCAATCAAACTTCAAGACAAGAAGTTTGCACCACTTACGTAGGCCGCAGGCGCCCTCTCGAATAGCGAAAGGTGCCTCACCCTAGACACCTTCTCGAGTGGGTCTTAGCAGCCCAGGCATAATTAGTAAGCGTGGTGGGTTCCGCGCTCAGCCACGTGAGCAGTGCATAATAGCCACGTGATCAGTGCATGATCAGTCACGTGATCATTGCATGATCAGCCACGTGAGTAGTGCATGATAGCCACGTGATCAGTGCATGATCAGTCACGTGATCTGTGCATGATCAATTACGTTACCTTTGCATGATCAGTCACGTGACCAGTAGATGTTAGCTACGTGATCATTGCAGGATCAGCCACGTGAGCACTGCATGATAGACACGTCATAAGTGCATGATTAGCTACATGAGCAGTGTATGATCAGCCACGTGATCAGTGCATGATCAGACACGTTAACAGTGTATGATCAGCAACGTGATCAGTGCATGATGCCTACGTGATCAGTTCATGATTAGTCACGTGATCTGTGCATGACAGGAACGTAATCAGTGTATGAAATCCCGTGATCAGTGAATTATAGCCACGTGATCAGTTCATGATTAATCACGTGATCTGTGCATGACCTGGCTCGTGAACAGTGTATGATCAGCCACGTGATCAGTGCATTATAGCCACGTGATCAGTACATGATCAGTCAAGTGATCAGTGGGTGAACAGTCACCTGATCAGTGCATGATGAGCCACGTGATCAGTTCAGGATCAATTACGTGATCAGTGCATGATCAGTCACGTGACCAGTACATGGATGCTACATGATCACTGCATGATCAGCCACGTGAGCAGTGCATGATAGCCATGTGATCAGTGCATGATCAGTCACGTGATCAGTACATGATCAGTCACTTGAACAGTGCATGATCATTTACGTGATCTGTGCATGATGAATCACGTGACCAGTATATGGTAGCTACGTGATCATTGCATGACCAGCCACTTGAGCAGTGCATGATGGCCACGTGATATGTGCATGATCAGTTACGTGAGCAGAGTATGATCAGCCATGTGATCAGTGCATGAGTGCCACGTGATCAGTGCATGATCAGTCACGTGACAGGTGTGTGATCAGCCACGTGAACAGTGCATGCTCAGTCACGTGATCAGGGTCTGCTGAGCTGCGTGATTACTGTCTGTTCATCTGCTTGACAATTGCAATCTGAGCTGCAAGATTCCTGCCTGTCATCTGCTTGACAATTGCCAGCTGTGCTGCGTAATTCCTGCCTGCTCAGCGGCTTGATTATTGCCAGCTGAGCAGCATGATTCCTCACACCTGAGTTCAATGATTATTGCCTGCTGACTGTATGATTCGTGCCTACTCTGCTCTTTGTATATTGCCTCCAGAGGCACTTCATCAGTGTATGATAGCAAACATGATGAGCGCATGATCAGTCACATGATCAGTGCATGATCCATCACGTGATCAGTGCATGATCAGTCACGGTATCAGTGCATGATCAGCCACGTGATCAGTGAATGATCAATTACGTGATCATTGCATAATCAGCCACGTGATCAGTGCATGATTGCCACGTGATCAGTGCATGATAGCCACGTGATCAGTGCATGATCAGTCACGTGATACGTGTGTGATCAGCCACGTGATCAGTGCCTGCAGAGTCACGTGATCAGGGCCTGCTGAGCTGCGTGATTCCTGCCGGCTCATCTGCTTGACAGTTGCCAGCTGAGCTGCGTGATTCCTGCCTGGTCACGTGCTTGATTATTGCCAGTTGAGCAGCATGATTCGTCACTGCTGAGCTCCATGCTTATTGCCTGCTGATTGCGTGGTTCGTGTCTGCTCAGCTCTTTGAGTATCGCCTCCTGAGGTCCCTGTTCGGTCGCCACCTGCCGGGGACCAGCCCCAACTGATCCACGGTATTCGAAGGAGAGATGGCCTAGGCGCCTCTTTATATGCTAATCAGAGATGTCAAGAATAATAGTATGAGGAGAGCTCAGTAGGAAAATTCGGTGGAGAAAAGAGATTGAGTAGCTTGGTTTACGCGGAAGACCAATCAAACTTCAAGACAAGAAGTTTGCACCACTTACGTAGGCCGCAGGCGCCCTCTCGAATAGCGAAAGGTGCCTCACCCTAGACACCTTCTCAGTGGGTCTTAGCAGCCCAGGCATAATTAGTAAGTGTGGTGGGTTCCGCGCTCCAGATGGAGACTCAGCTGGAAGTTAAAGGGAAGAATGACAAGGAACTTTATGAATTGGAGCTCTAAGTTAACTCTTTGACAGAGAGAGCGAGATGGTGGTGGGGGACAGCCCCCAGTGAAATCAGAGGTGAGAGCACAAAGCAATACAGTAGGCAGACTCCGGTTTTGGGGGAGATGCTCGAGAACATCCGGGTGGACTCCTGTGGCTCCATCCCGCATTTGCGTATGCCGAGCCTCCTTCCTCATGACCTTTTTCCAGAGTGGAATGCCTCCCCGGCTCCCGGCACATGATCAGTGCATGCTCAGTCACGATATCAGTGCCTGCTCAGCCACGTGATCACTGACGGCACAGTCACGTGATCAGCGCCTCTCAGTCACGTGATCACCGTAGGATAAACACGTGATCAGTGAACGACCAGCCACGTGATCACTGCATGCGCGGTCAGGTGGTCAGTTCCTGATCAGCCACCTGATCAGTGCGTGCACAGTCCCTGATCAGCGCCTGTCAGTCACTGATCACTGCCTGATAAACACGTGATCAGTGCCCGAACAGCCACGTCATCAGTGCATGCGCAGTCGCGTGATCAGTGCATGATAGCCACGTGATCAGTGCGTGCAAAGTCCCATGATCAGCGCCTGTCAGTCACTGATCATTGCCTGATAAACACGTGATCAGTGAATGATGAGCCATGTGATCAGTGCCCGATCAGCCACGTCATCAGTGCATGCGAGTCACGTCATCAGTGCATGATAGCCACGTGATCAGTGCATGCTCAGTCACGTGATCTGGACTTGATCAGCCACGTGATCAGTGCCTGCAGAGTCACGTGATCAGGGCCTGCTGAGCTGCGTGATTCCTGCCGGCTCATCTGCTTGACAATTGCCAGCTGAGCTGCGTGATTCCTGCCTGGTCACGTGCTTGATTATTGCCAGTTGAGCAGCATGATTCGTCACTGCTGAGCTCCATGCTTATTGCCTGCTGATTGCGTGGTTCGTGTCTGCTCAGCTCTTTGAGTATCGCCTCCTGAGGTCCCTGTTCGGTCGCCACCTGCCGGGGACCAGCCCCAACTGATCCAGGGTATTCGAAGGAGAGATGGCCTAGGCGACTATTTATATGCTAATCAGAGATGTCAAGAATAAAAGTATGAGGAGAGCTCAGTAGGAAAATTCGGTGGAGAAAAGAGACTGAGTAGCTTGGTTTACGCGGAAGACCAATCAAACTTCAAGACAAGAAGTTTGCACCACTTACGTAGGCCGCAGGCGCCCTCTCGAATAGCGAAAGGTGCCTCACCCTAGACACCTTCTCGAGTGGGTCTTAGCAGCCCAGGCATAATTAGTAAGCGTGGTGGGTTCCGCGCTCCAGATGGAGACTCAGCTGGAAGTTAAAGGGAAGAATGACAAGGAACTTTATGAATTGGAGCTCTAAGTTAACTCTTTGACAGAGAGAGCGAGATGGTGGTGGGGGACAGCCCCAGTGAAATCAGAGGTGAGTGCACAAAGAAATACAGTAGGCAGACTCCGGTTTTTTGGGGGGAGATGCTCGAGAATATCCGGGTGGACCCCTGAGGCTGGATCCCGCATTTGCGTATGCCGAGCCTCCTTCCTCATGACCTTTGTCCAGAGTCGAAGGCCTCCCCGGCTCCCGGCACATGATCAGTGCATGTTCAGTCACGATATCAGTGCCTGCTCAGCCACGTGATCACTGACGGCACAGTCACGTGATCAGCGCCTCTCAGTCACGTGATCACCGTATGATAATCACGTGATCAGTGATCGACCAGCCACGTGATCACTGCATGCACGGTCAGGTGGTCAGTTCCTGATCAGCCACCTGATCAGTGCGTGCACAGTCCCCTGATCAGCGCCTGTCAGTCACTGATCACTGCCTGATAAACACGTGATCAGTGCCCGAACAGCCACGTCATCAGTGCATGCGCAGTCACGTGATCAGTGCATGATAGCCACGTGAGCAGTGCGTGCACAGTCCCATGATCAGCGCCTGTCAGTCACTGATCATTGCCTGATAAACACGTGATCAGTGCATGATGAGCCATGTGATCAGTGCCCGATCAGCCACGTCATCAGTGCATGCGCAGTCACGTCATCAGTGCATGATAGCCACGTGATCAGTGCATGCTCAGTCACGTGATCTGGACTTGATCAGCCACGTGATCAGTGCCTGCAGAGTCACGTGATCAGGGCCTGCTGAGCTGCGTGATTCCTGCCGGCTCATCTGCATGACAATTGCCAGCTGAGCTGCGTGATTCCTGTCGGCTCATCTGCTTGACAATTGCCAGCTGAGCTGCGTGATTCCTGCCTGGTCACGTGCTTGATTATTGCCAGTTGAGCAGCATGATTCGTCACTGCTGAGCTCCATGCTTATTGCCTGCTGATTGCGTGGTTCGTGTCTGCTCAGCTCTTTGAGTATCGCCTCCTGAGGTCCCTGTTCGGTCGCCACCTGCCGGGGACCAGCCCCAACTGATCCAGGGTATTCGAAGGAGAGATGGCCTAGGCGACTCTTTATATGCTAATCAGAGATGTCAAGAATAATAGTATGAGGAGAGCTCAGTAGGAAAATTCGGTGTAGAAAAGAGACTGAGTAGCTTGGTTTACGCGGAAGACCAATCAAACTTCAAGACAAGAAGTTTGCACCACTTACGTAGGCCGCAGGCGCCCTCTCGAATAGCGAAAGGTGCCTCACCCTAGACACCTTCTCGAGTGGGTCTTAGCAGCCCAGGCATAATTAGTAAGCGTGGTGGGTTCCGCGCTCCAGATGGAGACTCAGCTGGAAGTTAAAGGGAAGAATGACAAGGAACTTTATGAATTGGAGCTCTAAGTTAACTCTTTGACAGAGAGAGCGAGATGGTGGTGGGGGACAGCCCCCAGTGAAATCAGAGGTGAGAGCACAAAGCAATACAGTAGGCAGACTCCGGTTTTTTTTGGGGGGGGAGATGCTCGAGAACATCCGGGTGGACTCCTGTGGCTCCATCCCGCATTTGCGTATGCCGAGCCTCCTTCCTCATGACCTTTTTCCAGAGTGGAATGCCTCCCCGGCTCCCGGCACATGATCAGTGCATGCTCAGTCACGATATCAGTGCCTGCTCAGCCACGTGATCACTGACGGCACAGTCACGTGATCAGCGCCTCTCAGTCACGTGATCACCGTATGATAATCACGTGATCAGTGAACGACCAGCCACGTGATCACTGCATGCACGGTCAGGTGGTCAGTTCCTGATCAGCCACCTGATCAGTGCGTGCACAGTCCCCTGATCAGCGCCTGTCAGTCACTGATCACTGCCTGATAAACACGTGATCAGTGCCCGAACAGCCACGTCATCAGTGCATGCACAGTCCCATGATCAGCGCCTGTCAGTCACTGATCATTGCCTGATAAACACGTGATCAGTGAATGATGAGCCATGTGATCAGTGCCCGATCAGCCACGTCATCAGTGCATGCGCAGTCACGTCATCAGTGCATGATAGCCACGTGATCAGTGCATGCTCAGTCACGTGATCTGGACTTGATCAGCCACGTGATCAGTGCCTGCAGAGTCACGTGATCAGGGCCTGCTGAGCTGCGTGATTCCTGCCGGCTCATCTGCTTGACAATTGCCAGCTGAGCTGCGTGATTCCTGCCTGGTCACGTGCTTGATTATTGCCAGTTGAGCAGCATGATTCGTCACTGCTGAGCTCCATGCTTTTTGCCTGCTGATTGCGTGGTTCGTGTCTGCTCAGCTCTTTGAGTATTGCCTCCTGAGGTCCCTGTTCGGTCGCCACCTGCCGGGGACCAGCCCCAACTGATCCAGGGTATTCGAAGGAGAGATGGCCTAGGCGACTATTTATATGCTAATCAGAGATGTCAAGAATAATAGTATGAGGAGAGCTCAGTAGGAAAATTCGGTGGAGAAAAGAGACTGAGTAGCTTGGTTTACGCGGAAGACCAATCAAACTTCAAGACAAGAAGTTTGCACCACTTACGTAGGCCGCAGGCGCCCTCTCGAATAGCGAAAGGTGCCTCACCCTAGACACCTTTTCGAGTGGGTCTTAGCAGCCCAGGCATAATTAGTAAGCGTGGTGGGTTCCGCGCTCCAGATGGAGACTCAGCTGGAAGTTAAAGGGAAGAATGACAAGGAACTTTATGAATTGGAGCTCTAAGTTAACTCTTTGACAGACAGAGCGAGATGGTGGTGGGGGACAGCCCCCAGTGAAATCAGAGGTGAGAGCACAAAGCAATACAGTAGGCAGACTCCGGTTTTTTTTGGGGGGGAGATGATCGAGAACATCTGGGTGGACTCCTGAGGCTCCATCCCGCATTTGCGTATGCCGAGCCTCCTTCCTCATGACCTTTGTCCAGAGTGGAATGCCTCCCCGGCTCCCGGCACATGATCAGTGCATGCTCAGTCACGATATCAGTGCCTGCTCAGCCACGTGATCACTGACGGCACAGTCACGTGATCAGCGCCTCTCAGTCACGTGATCACCGTAGGATAAACACGTGATCAATGAACGACCAGCCACGTGATCACTGCATGCACGGTCAGGTGGTCAGTTCCTGATCAGCCACCTGATCAGTGCGTGCACAGTCCCCTGATCAGCGCCTGTCAGTCACTGATCACTGCCTGATAAACACGTGATCAGTGCCCGAACAGCCACGTCATCAGTGCATGCGCAGTCACGTGATCAGTGCATGATAGCCACGTGATCAGTGCGTGCACAGTCCCATGATCAGCGCCTGTCAGTCACTGATCACTGCCTGATAAACACGTGATCAGTGCATGATAGCTACGTGATCAGTGCATGCTCAGTCACGTGATCTGGACTTGATCAGCCACGTGATCAGTGCCTGCAGAGTCACGTGATCAGGGCCTGCTGAGCTGCGTGATTCCTGCCGGCTCATCTGCATGACAATTGCCAGCTGAGCTGCGTGATTCCTGTCGGCTCATCTGCTTGACAATTGCCAGCTGAGCTGCGTGATTCCTGCCTGGTCACGTGCTTGATTATTGCCAGTTGAGCAGCATGATTCGTCACTGCTGAGCTCCATGCTTATTGCCTGCTGATTGCGTGGTTCGTGTCTGCTCAGCTCTTTGAGTATCGCCTCCTGAGGTCCCTGTTCGGTCGCCACCTGCCGGGGACCAGCCCCAACTGATCCAGGGTATTCGAAGGAGAGATGGCCTAGGCGACTCTTTATATGCTAATCAGAGATGTCAAGAATAATAGTATGAGGAGAGCTCAGTAGGAAAATTCGGTGGAGAAAAGAGACTGAGTAGCTTGGTTTAAGCGGAAGACCAATCAAACTTCAAGACAAGAAGTTTGCACCACTTACGTAGGCCGGAGGCGCCCTCTCGAATAGCGAAAGGTGCCTCACCCTAGACACCTTCTCGAGTGGGTCTTAGCAGCCCAGGCATAATTAGTAAGCGTGTTGGGTTCCGCGCTCAGCCACGTGAGCAGTGCATAATAGCCACGTGATCAGTGCATGATCAGTCACGTGATCATTGCATGATCAGCCACGTGAGTAGTGCATGATAGCCACGTGATCAGTGCATGATCAGTCACGTGATCTGTGCATGATCAATTACGTTACCTTTGCATGATCAGTCACATGACCAGTAGATGTTAGCTACGTGATCATTGCAGGATCAGCCACGTGAGCACTGCATGATAGACACGTCATAAGTGCATGATTAGCTACATGAGCAGTGTATGATCAGCCACGTGATCAGTGCATGATCAGACACGTTAACAGTGTATGATCAGCAACGTGATCAGTGCATGATGCCTACGTGATCAGTTCATGATTAGTCACGTGATCTGTGCATGACAGGAACGTAATCAGTGTATGAAATCCACGTGATCAGTGAATTATAGCCACGTGATCAGTTCATGATTAGTCACGTGATCTGTGCATGACCTGGCTCGTGAACAGTGTATGATCAGCCACGTGATCAGTGCATTATAGCCACGTGATCAGTACATGATCAGTCAAGTGATCAGTGGGTGAACAGTCACCTGATCAGTGCATGATGAGCCACGTGATCAGTTCAGGATCAATTACGTGATCAGTGCATGATCAGTCACGTGACCAGTACATGGATGCTACATGATCACTGCATGATCAGCCACGTGAGCAGTGCATGATAGCCATGTGATCAGTGCATGATCAGTCACGTGATCAGTACATGATCAGTCACTTGAACAGTGCATGATCATTTACGTGATCTGTGCATGATGAATCACGTGACCAGTATATGGTAGCTACGTGATCATTGCATGACCAGCCACTTGAGCAGTGCATGATGGCCACGTGATATGTGCATGATCAGTTACGTGAGCAGAGTATGATCAGCCATGTGATCAGTGCATGAGTGCCACGTGATCAGTGCATGATCAGTCACGTGACAGGTGTGTGATCAGCCACGTGAACAGTGCATGCTCAGTCACGTGATCAGGGTCTGCTGAGCTGCGTGATTACTGTCTGTTCATCTGCTTGACAATTGCAATCTGAGCTGCAAGATTCCTGCCTGTCATCTGCTTGACAATTGCCAGCTGTGCTGCGTAATTCCTGCCTGCTCAGCTGCTTGATTATTGCCAGCTGAGCAGCATGATTCCTCACACCTGAGTTCAATGATTATTGCCTGCTGACTGTATGATTCGTGCCTACTCTGCTCTTTGTATATTGCCTCCAGAGGCACTTCATCAGTGTATGATAGCAAACATGATGAGCGCATGATCAGTCACATGATCAGTGCATGATCCGTCACGTGATCAGTGCATGATCAGTCACGGTATCAGTGCATGATCAGCCACGTGATCAGTGAATGATCAATCACGTGATCATTGCATAATCAGCCACGTGATCAGTGCATGATTGCCACGTGATCAGTGCATGATAGCCACGTGATCAGTGCATGATCAGTCACGTGATACGTGTGTGATCAGCCACGTGATCAGTGCCTGCAGAGTCACGTGATCAGGGCCTGCTGAGCTGCGTGATTCCTGCCGGCTCATCTGCTTGACAGTTGCCAGCTGAGCTGCGTGATTCCTGCCTGGTCACGTGCTTGATTATTGCCAGTTGAGCAGCATGATTCGTCACTGCTGAGCTCCATGCTTATTGCCTGCTGATTGCGTGGTTCGTGTCTGCTCAGCTCTTTGAGTATCGCCTCCTGAGGTCCCTGTTCGGTCGCCACCTGCCGGGGACCAGCCCCAACTGATCCAGGGTATTCGAAGGAGAGATGGCCTAGGCGACTCTTTATATGCTAATCAGAGATGTCAAGAATAATAGTATGAGGAGAGCTCAGTAGGAAAATTCGGTGGAGAAAAGAGACTGAGTAGCTTGGTTTACGCGGAAGACCAATCAAACTTCAAGACAAGAAGTTTGCACCACTTACGTAGGCCGCAGGCGCCCTCTCGAATAGCGAAAGGTGCCTCACCCTAGACACCTTCTCGAGTGGGTCTTAGCAGCCCAGGCATAATTAGTAAGTGTGGTGGGTTCCGCGCTCCAGATGGAGACTCAGCTGGAAGTTAAAGGGAAGAATGACAAGGAACTTTATGAATTGGAGCTCTAAGTTAACTCTTTGACAGAGAGAGCGAGATGGTGGTGGGGGACAGCCCCCAGTGAAATCAGAGGTGAGAGCACAAAGCAATACAGTAGGCAGACTCCGGTTTTTTTGGGGGAGATGCTCGAGAACATCCGGGTGGACTCCTGTGGCTCCATCCCGCATTTGCGTATGCCGAGCCTCCTTCCTCATGACCTTTGTCCAGAGTGGAATGCCTCCCCGGCTCCCGGCACATGATCAGTGCATGCTCAGTCACGATATCAGTGCCTGCTCAGCCACGTGATCACTGACGGCACAGTCACGTGATCAGCGCCTCTCAGTCACGTGATCACCGTAGGATAAACACGTGATCAGTGAACGACCAGCCACGTGATCACTGCATGCACGGTCAGGTGGTCAGTTCCTGATCAGCCACCTGATCAGTGCGTGCACAGTCCCCTGATCAGCGCCTGTCAGTCACTGATCACTGCCTGATAAACACGTGATCAGTGCCCGAACAGCCACGTCATCAGTGCATGCGCAGTCACGTGATCAGTGCATGATAGCCACGTGATCAGTGCGTGCACAGTCCCATGATCAGCGCCTGTCAGTCACTGATCATTGCCTGATAAACACGTGATCAGTGAATGATGAGCCATGTGATCAGTGCCCGATCAGCCACGTCATCAGTGCATGCGCAGTCACGTCATCAGTGCATGATAGCCACGTGATCAGTGCATGCTCAGTCACGTGATCTGGACTTGATCAGCCACGTGATCAGTGCCTGCAGAGTCACGTGATCAGGGCCTGCTGAGCTGCGTGATTCCTGCCGGCTCATCTGCATGACAATTGCCAGCTGAGCTGCGTGATTCTGTCGGCCATCTGCTTGACAATTGCCAGCTGAGCTGCGTGATTCCTGCCTGGTCACGTGCTTGATTATTGCCAGTTGAGCAGCATGATTCGTCACTGCTGAGCTCCATGCTTATTGCCTGCTGATTGCGTGGTTCGTGTCTGCTCAGCTCTTTGAGTATCGCCTCCTGAGGTCCCTGTTCGGTCGCCACCTGCCGGGGACCAGCCCCAACTGATCCAGGGTATTCGAAGGAGAGATGGCCTAGGCGACTCTTTATATGCTAATCAGAGATGTCAAGAATAATAGTATGAGGAGAGCTCAGTAGGAAAATTCGGTGGAGAAAAGAGACTGAGTAGCTTGGTTTACGCGGAAGACCAATCAAACTTCAAGACAAGAAGTTTGCACCACTTACGTAGGCCGCAGGCGCCCTCTCGAATAGCGAAAGGTGCCTCACCCTAGACACCTTCTCGAGTGGGTCTTAGCAGCCCAGGCATAATTAGTAAGCGTGGTGGGTTCCGCGCTCCAGATGGAGACTCAGCTGGAAGTTAAAGGGAAGAATGACAAGGAACTTTATGAATTGGAGCTCTAAGTTAACTCTTTGACAGAGAGAGCGAGATGGTGGTGGGGGACAGCCCCCAGTGAAATCAGAGGTGAGAGCACAAAGCAATACAGTAGGCAGACTCCGGTTTTTTTGGGGGGAGATGCTCGAGAACATCCGGGTGGACTCCTGAGGCTCGATCCCGCATTTGCGTATGCCGAGCCTCCTTCCTCATGACCTTTGTCCAGAGTGGAATGCCTCCCCGGCTCCCGGCACATGATCAGTGCATGCTCAGTCACGATATCAGTGCCTGCTCAGACACGTGATCACTGACGGCACAGTCACGTGATCAGCGCCTCTCAGTCACGTGATCACCGTATGATAATCACGTGATCAGTGAACGACCAGCCACGTGATCACTGCATGCACGGTCAGGTGGCCAGTTCCTGATCAGCCACCTGATCAGTGCGTGCACAGTCCCCTGATCAGCGCCTGTCAGTCACTGATCACTGCCTGATAAACACGTGATCAGTGCCCGAACAGCCACGTCATCAGTGCATGCACAGTCACGTGATCAGCGCATGTCAGCCACGTGATCAGTGCGTGACAAACACGTGATCAGCGACTGATCAGTCACGTGATCACTGCCTGATAAACACGTGATCAGTGCCTGCGCAGTCACGTCATCAGTGCATGATAGCCACGTGATCAGTGCATGCTCAGTCACGTGATCTGGACTTGATCAGCCACGTGATCAGTGCCTGCAGAGTCACGTGATCAGGGCCTGCTGAGCTGCGTGATTCCTGCCGGCTCATCTGCTTGACAATTGCCAGCTGAGCTGCGTGATTCCTGCCTGGTCACGTGCTTGATTATTGCCAGTTGAGCAGCATGATTCGTCACTGCTGAGCTCCATGCTTATTGCCTGCTGATTGCGTGGTTCGTGTCTGCTCAGCTCTTTGAGTATCGCCTCCTGAGGTCCCTGTTCGGTCGCCACCTGCCGGGGACCAGCCCCAACTGATCCAGGGTATTCGAAGGAGAGATGGCCTAGGCGACTCTTTATATGCTAATCAGAGATGTCAAGAATAATAGTATGAGGAGAGCTCAGTAGGAAAATTCGGTGGAGAAAAGAGACTGAGTAGCTTGGTTTAAGCGGAAGACCAATCAAACTTCAAGACAAGAAGTTTGCACCACTTACGTAGGCCGGAGGCGCCCTCTCGAATAGCGAAAGGTGCCTCACCCTAGACACCTTCTCGAGTGGGTCTTAGCAGCCCAGGCATAATTAGTAAGCGTGGTGGGTTCCGCGCTCAGCCACGTGAGCAGTGCATAATAGCCACGTGATCAGTGCATGATCAGTCACGTGATCATTGCATGATCAGCCACGTGAGTAGTGCATGATAGCCACGTGATCAGTGCATGATCAGTCACGTGATCTGTGCATGATCAATTACGTTACCTTTGCATGATCAGTCACATGACCAGTAGATGTTAGCTACGTGATCATTGCAGGATCAGCCACGTGAGCACTGCATGATAGACACGTCATAAGTGCATGATTAGCTACATGAGCAGTGTATGATCAGCCACGTGATCAGTGCATGATCAGACACGTTAACAGTGTATGATCAGCAACGTGATCAGTGCATGATGCCTACGTGATCAGTTCATGATTAGTCACGTGATCTGTGCATGACAGGAACGTAATCAGTGTATGAAATCCACGTGATCAGTGAATTATAGCCACGTGATCAGTTCATGATTAGTCACGTGATCTGTGCATGACCTGGCTCGTGAACAGTGTATGATCAGCCACGTGATCAGTGCATTATAGCCACGTGATCAGTACATGATCAGTCAAGTGATCAGTGGGTGAACAGTCACCTGATCAGTGCATGATGAGCCACGTGATCAGTTCAGGATCAATTACGTGATCAGTGCATGATCAGTCACGTGACCAGTACATGGATGCTACATGATCACTGCATGATCAGCCACGTGAGCAGTGCATGATAGCCATGTGATCAGTGCATGATCAGTCACGTGATCAGTACATGATCAGTCACTTGAACAGTGCATGATCATTTACGTGATCTGTGCATGATGAATCACGTGACCAGTATATGGTAGCTACGTGATCATTGCATGACCAGCCACTTGAGCAGTGCATGATGGCCACGTGATATGTGCATGATCAGTTACGTGAGCAGAGTATGATCAGCCATGTGATCAGTGCATGAGTGCCACGTGATCAGTGCATGATCAGTCACGTGACAGGTGTGTGATCAGCCACGTGAACAGTGCATGCTCAGTCACGTGATCAGGGTCTGCTGAGCTGCGTGATTACTGTCTGTTCATCTGCTTGACAATTGCAATCTGAGCTGCAAGATTCCTGCCTGTCATCTGCTTGACAATTGCCAGCTGTGCTGCGTAATTCCTGCCTGCTCAGCTGCTTGATTATTGCCAGCTGAGCAGCATGATTCCTCACACCTGAGTTCAATGATTATTGCCTGCTGACTGTATGATTCGTGCCTACTCTGCTCTTTGTATATTGCCTCCAGAGGCACTTCATCAGTGTATGATAGCAAACATGATGAGCGCATGATCAGTCACATGATCAGTGCATGATCCGTCACGTGATCAGTGCATGATCAGTCACGGTATCAGTGCATGATCAGCCACGTGATCAGTGAATGATCAATTACGTGATCATTGCATAATCAGCCACGTGATCAGTGCATGATTGCCACGTGATCAGTGCATGATAGCCACGTGATCAGTGCATGATCAGTCACGTGATACGTGTGTGATCAGCCACGTGATCAGTGCCTGCAGAGTCACGTGATCAGGGCCTGCTGAGCTGCGTGATTCCTGCCGGCTCATCTGCTTGACAGTTGCCAGCTGAGCTGCGTGATTCCTGCCTGGTCACGTGCTTGATTATTGCCAGTTGAGCAGCATGATTCGTCACTGCTGAGCTCCATGCTTATTGCCTGCTGATTGCGTGGTTCGTGTCTGCTCAGCTCTTTGAGTATCGCCTCCTGAGGTCCCTGTTCGGTCGCCACCTGCCGGGGACCAGCCCCAACTGATCCAGGGTATTCGAAGGAGAGATGGCCTAGGCGACTCTTTATATGCTAATCAGAGATGTCAAGAATAATAGTATGAGGAGAGCTCAGTAGGAAAATTCGGTGGAGAAAAGAGACTGAGTAGCTTGGTTTACGCGGAAGACCAATCAAACTTCAAGACAAGAAGTTTGCACCACTTACGTAGGCCGCAGGCGCCCTCTCGAATAGCGAAAGGTGCCTCACCCTAGACACCTTCTCGAGTGGGTCTTAGCAGCCCAGGCATAATTAGTAAGTGTGGTGGGTTCCGCGCTCCAGATGGAGACTCAGCTGGAAGTTAAAGGGAAGAATGACAAGGAACTTTATGAATTGGAGCTCTAAGTTAACTCTTTGACAGAGAGAGCGAGATGGTGGTGGGGGACAGCCCCCAGTGAAATCAGAGGTGAGAGCACAAAGCAATACAGTAGGCAGACTCCGGTTTTTTGGGGGGAGATGCTCGAGAACATCCGGGTGGACTCCTGTGGCTCCATCCCGCATTTGCGTATGCCGAGCCTCCTTCCTCATGACCTTTTTCCAGAGTGGAATGCCTCCCCGGCTCCCGGCACATGATCAGTGCATGCTCAGTCACGATATCAGTGCCTGCTCAGCCACGTGATCACTGACGGTACAGTCACGTGATCAGCGCCTCTCAGTCACGTGATCACCGTAGGATAAACACGTGATCAGTGAACGACCAGCCACGTGATCACTGCATGCGCGGTCAGGTGATCAGTTCCTGATCAGCCACCTGATCAGTGCGTGCACAGTCCCCTGATCAGCGCCTGTCAGTCACTGATCACTGCCTGATAAATACGTGATCAGTGCCCGAACAGCCACGTCATCAGTGCATGCGCAGTCACGTGATCAGTGCATGATAGCCACGTGATCAGTGCGTGCACAGTCCCATGATCAGCGCCTGTCAGTCACTGATCATTGCCTGATAAACAAGTGATCAGTGAATGATGAGCCATGTGATCAGTGCCCGATCAGCCACGTCATCAGTGCATGCGCAGTCACGTCATCAGTGCATGATAGCCACGTGATCAGTGCATGCTCAGTCACGTGATCTGGACTTGATCAGCCACGTGATCAGTGCCTGCAGAGTCACGTGATCAGGGCCTGCTGAGCTGCGTGATTCCTGCCGGCTCATCTGCTTGACAATTGCCAGCTGAGCTGCGTGATTCCTGCCTGGTCACGTGCTTGATTATTGCCAGTTGAGCAGCATGATTCGTCACTGCTGAGCTCCATGCTTATTGCCTGCTGATTGCGTGGTTCATGTCTGCTCAGCTCTTTGAGTATCGCCTCCTGAGGTCCCTGTTCGGTCGCCACCTGCCGGGGACCAGCCCCAACTGATCCAGGGTATTCGAAGGAGAGATGGCCTAGGCGACTATTTATATGCTAATCAGAGATGTCAAGAATAATAGTATGAGGAGAGCTCAGTAGGAAAATTCGGTGGAGAAAAGAGACTGAGTAGCTTGGTTTACGCGGAAGACCAATCAAACTTCAAGACAAGAAGTTTGCACCACTTACGTAGGCCGCAGGCCCCCTCTCGAATAGCGAAAGGTGACTCACCCTAGACACCTTCTCGAGTGGGTCTTAGCAGCCCAGGCATAATTAGTAAGCGTGGTGGGTTCCGCGCTCCAGATGGAGACTCAGCTGGAAGTTAAAGGGAAGAATGACAAGGAACTTTATGAATTGGAGCTCTAAGTTAACTCTTTGACAGGGAGAGCGAGATGGTGGTGGGGGACAGCCCCCAGTGAAATCAGAGGTGAGAGCACAAAGCAATACAGTAGGCAGACTCCGGTTTTGGGGGAGATGCTCGAGAACATCCGGTTGGACTCCTGAGGCTGGATCCCGCATTTGCGTATGCCGAGCCTCCTTCCTCATGACCTTTGTCCAGAGTGGAAGGCCTCCCCGGCTCCCGGCACATGATCAGTGCATGCTCAGTCACGATATCAGTGCCTGCTCAGCCACGTGATCACTGACGGCACAGTCACGTGATCAGCGCCTCTCAGTCACGTGATCACTGTATGATAAACACGTGATCAGTGAACGACCAGCCACGTGATCACTGCATGCACGGTCAGGTGGTCAGTTCCTGATCAGCCACCTGATCTGTGCGTGCACAGTCCCCTGATCAGCGCCTGTCAGTCACTGATCACTGCCTGATAAACACGTGATCAGTGCCCGAACAGCCACGTCATCAGTGCATGCGCAGTCACGTGATCAGTGCATGATAGCCCGGATCAGTGCGTGCACAGTCCCATGATCAGCGCCTGTCAGTCACTGATCATTGCCTGATAAACACGTGATCAGTGAATGATGAGCCATGTGATCAGTGCCCGATCAGCCACATCATCAGTGCATGCGCAGTCACGTCTTCAGTGCATGATAGCCACGTGATCAGTGCATGCTCAGTCACGTGATCTGGACTTGATCAGCCACGTGATCAGTGCCTGCAGAGTCACGTGATCAGGGCCTGCTGAGCTGCGTGATTCCTGCCGGCTCATCTGCTTGACAATTGCCAGCTGAGCTGCGTGATTCCTGCCTGGTCACGTGCTTGATTATTGCCAGTTGAGCAGCATGATTCGTCACTGCTGAGCTCCATGCTTATTGCCTGCTGATTGCGTGGTTGGTGTCTGCTCAGCTCTTTGAGTATTGCCTCCTGAGGTCCCTGTTCGGTCGCCACCTGCCGGGGACCAGCCCCAACTGATCCAGGGTATTCGAAGGAGAGATGGCCTAGGCGACTCTTTATATGCTAATCAGAGATGTCAAGAATAATAGTATAAGGAGAGCTCAGTAGGAAAATTCGGTGGAGAAAAGAGACTGAGTAGCTTGGTTTACGCGGAAGACCAATCAAACTTCAAGACAAGAAGTTTGCACCACTTACGTAGGCCGCAGGCGCCCTCTCGAATAGCGAAAGGTGCCTCACCCTAGACACCTTCTCGAGTGGGTCTTAGCAGCCCAGGCATAATTAGTAAGTGAGGTGGGTTCCGCGCTCCAGATGGAGACTCAGCTGGAAGTTAAAGGGAAGAATGACAAGGAACTTTATGAATTGGAGCTCTAAGTTAACTCTTTGACAGAGAGAGCGAGATGGTGGTGGGGGACAGCCCCCAGTGAAATCAGAGGTGAGAGCACAAAGCAATACAGTAGGCAGACTCCGGTTTTTTTTGGGGGGGGAGATGCTCGAGAACATCCGGGTGGACTCCTGTGGCTCCATCCCGCATTTGCGTATGCCGAGCCTCCTTCCTCATGACCTTTTTCCAGAGTGGAATGCCTCCCCGGCTCCCGGCACATGATCAGTGCATGCTCAGTCACGATATCAGTGCCTGCTCAGCCACGTGATCACTGACGGTACAGTCACGTGATCAGCGCCTCTCAGTCACGTGATCACCGTAGGATAAACACGTGATCAGTGAACGACCAGCCACGTGATCACTGCATGCGCGGTCAGGTGGTCAGTTCCTGATCAGCCACCTGATCAGTGCGTGCACAGTCCCCTGATCAGCGCCTGTCAGTCACTGATCACTGCCTGATAAATACGTGATCAGTGCCCGAACAGCCACGTCATCAGTGCATGCACAGTCCCATGATCAGCGCCTCTCAGTCACTGATCATTGCCTGATAAACAAGTGATCAGTGAATGATGAGCCATGTGATCAGTGCCGGATCAGCCACGTCATCAGTGCATGCGCAGTCACGTCATCAGTGCATGATAGCCACGTGATCAGTGCATGCTCAGTCACGTGATCTGGACTTGATCAGCCACGTGATCAGTGCCTGCAGAGTCACGTGATCAGGGCCTGCTGAGCTGCGTGATTCCTGCCGGCTCATCTGCTTGACAATTGCCAGCTGAGCTGCGTGATTCCTGCCTGGTCACGTGCTTGATTATTGCCAGTTGAGCAGCATGATTCGTCACTGCTGAGCTCCATGCTTATTGCCTGCTGATTGCGTGGTTCGTGTCTGCTCAGCTCTTTGAGTATTGCCTCCTGAGGTCCCTGTTCGGTCGCCACCTGCCGGGGACCAGCCCCAACTGATCCAGGGTATTCGAAGGAGAGATGGCCTAGGCGACTATTTATATGCTAATCAGAGATGTCAAGAATAATAGTATGAGGAGAGCTCAGTAGGAAAATTCGGTGGAGAAAAGAGACTGAGTAGCTTGGTTTACGCGGAAGACCAATCAAACTTCAAGACAAGAAGTTTGCACCACTTACGTAGGCCGCAGGCGCCCTCTCGAATAGCGAAAGGTGCCTCACCCTAGACACCTTCTCGAGTGGGTCTTAGCAGCCCAGGCATAATTAGTAAGCGTGGTGGGTTCCGCGCTCCAGATGGAGACTCAGCTGGAAGTTAAAGGGAAGAATGACAAGGAACTTTATGAATTGGAGCTGTAAGTTAACTCTTTGACAGAGAGAGCGAGATGGTGGTGGGGGACAGCCCCCAGTGAAATCAGAGGTGAGAGCACAAAGCAATACAGTAGGCAGACTCCGGTTTTTTTGGGGGGAGATGCTCGAGAACATCTGGGTGGACTCCTGAGGCTCGATCCCGCATTTGCGTATGCCGAGCCTCCTTCCTCATGACCTTTGTCCAGAGTGGAATGCCTCCCCGGCTCCCGGCACATGATCAGTGCATGCTCAGTCACGATATCAGTGCCTGCTCAGACACGTGATCACTGACGGCACAGTCACGTGATCAGCGCCTCTCAGTCACGTGATCACCGTATGATAATCACGTGATCAGTGAACGACCAGCCACGTGATCACTGCATGCACGGTCAGGTGGCCAGTTCCTGATCAGCCACCTGATCAGTGCGTGCACAGTCCCCTGATCAGCGCCTGTCAGTCACTGATCACTGCCTGATAAACACGTGATCAGTGCCCGAACAGCCACGTCATCAGTGCATGCGCAGTCACGTGATCAGTGCATGATAGCCACGTGATCAGTGCGTGCACAGTCCCATGATCAGCGCCTGTCAGTCACTGATCACTGCCTGATAAACACGTGATCAGTGCCCGAACAGTCACGTCATCAGTGCATGATAGCCACGTGATCAGTGCATGCTCAGTCACGTGATCTGGACTTGATCAGCCACGTGATCAGTGCCTGCAGAGTCACGTGATCAGGGCCTGCTGAGCTGCGTGATTCCTGCCGGCTCATCTGCATGACAATTGCCAGCTGAGCTGCGTGATTCCTGTCGGCTCATCTGCTTGACAATTGCCAGCTGAGCTGCGTGATTCCTGCCTGGTCACGTGCTTGATTATTGCCAGTTGAGCAGCATGATTCGTCACTGCTGAGCTCCATGCTTATTGCCTGCTGATTGCGTGGTTCGTGTCTGCTCAGCTCTTTGAGTATCGCCTCCTGAGGTCCCTGTTCGGTCGCCACCTGCCGGGGACCAGCCCCAACTGATCCAGGGTATTCGAAGGAGAGATGGCCTAGGCGACTCTTTATATGCTAATCAGAGATGTCAAGAATAATAGTATGAGGAGAGCTCAGTAGGAAAATTCGGTGGAGAAAAGAGACTGAGTAGCTTGGTTTAAGCGGAAGACCAATCAAACTTCAAGACAAGAAGTTTGCACCACTTACGTAGGCCGGAGGCGCCCTCTCGAATAGCGAAAGGTGCCTCACCCTAGACACCTTCTCGAGTGGGTCTTAGCAGCCCAGGCATAATTAGTAAGCGTGGTGGGTTCCGCGCTCAGCCACGTGAGCAGTGCATAATAGCCACGTGATCAGTGCATGATCAGTCACGTGATCATTGCATGATCAGCCACGTGAGTAGTGCATGATAGCCACGTGATCAGTGCATGATCAGTCACGTGATCTGTGCATGATCAATTACGTTACCTTTGCATGATCAGTCACATGACCAGTAGATGTTAGCTACGTGATCATTGCAGGATCAGCCACGTGAGCACTGCATGATAGACACGTCATAAGTGCATGATTAGCTACATGAGCAGTGTATGATCAGCCACGTGATCAGTGCATGATCAGACACGTTAACAGTGTATGATCAGCAACGTGATCAGTGCATGATGCCTACGTGATCAGTTCATGATTAGTCACGTGATCTGTGCATGACAGGAACGTAATCAGTGTATGAAATCCACGTGATCAGTGAATTATAGCCACGTGATCAGTTCATGATTAGTCACGTGATCTGTGCATGACCTGGCTCGTGAACAGTGTATGATCAGCCACGTGATCAGTGCATTATAGCCACGTGATCAGTACATGATCAGTCAAGTGATCAGTGGGTGAACAGTCACCTGATCAGTGCATGATGAGCCACGTGATCAGTTCAGGATCAATTACGTGATCAGTGCATGATCAGTCACGTGACCAGTACATGGATGCTACATGATCACTGCATGATCAGCCACGTGAGCAGTGCATGATAGCCATGTGATCAGTGCATGATCAGTCACGTGATCAGTACATGATCAGTCACTTGAACAGTGCATGATCATTTACGTGATCTGTGCATGATGAATCACGTGACCAGTATATGGTAGCTACGTGATCATTGCATGACCAGCCACTTGAGCAGTGCATGATGGCCACGTGATATGTGCATGATCAGTTACGTGAGCAGAGTATGATCAGCCATGTGATCAGTGCATGAGTGCCACGTGATCAGTGCATGATCAGTCACGTGACAGGTGTGTGATCAGCCACGTGAACAGTGCATGCTCAGTCACGTGATCAGGGTCTGCTGAGCTGCGTGATTACTGTCTGTTCATCTGCTTGACAATTGCAATCTGAGCTGCAAGATTCCTGCCTGTCATCTGCTTGACAATTGCCAGCTGTGCTGCGTAATTCCTGCCTGCTCAGCTGCTTGATTATTGCCAGCTGAGCAGCATGATTCCTCACACCTGAGTTCAATGATTATTGCCTGCTGACTGTATGATTCGTGCCTACTCTGCTCTTTGTATATTGCCTCCAGAGGCACTTCATCAGTGTATGATAGCAAACATGATGAGCGCATGATCAGTCACATGATCAGTGCATGATCCGTCACGTGATCAGTGCATGATCAGTCACGGTATCAGTGCATGATCAGCCACGTGATCAGTGAATGATCAATTACGTGATCATTGCATAATCAGCCACGTGATCAGTGCATGATTGCCACGTGATCAGTGCATGATAGCCACGTGATCAGTGCATGATCAGTCACGTGATACGTGTGTGATCAGCCACGTGATCAGTGCCTGCAGAATCACGTGATCAGGGCCTGCTGAGCTGCGTGATTCCTGCCGGCTCATCTGCTTGACAGTTGCCAGCTGAGCTGCGTGATTCCTGCCTGGTCACGTGCTTGATTATTGCCAGTTGAGCAGCATGATTCGTCACTGCTGAGCTCCATGCTTATTGCCTGCTGATTGCGTGGTTCGTGTCTGCTCAGCTCTTTGAGTATCGCCTCCTGAGGTCCCTGTTCGGTCGCCACCTGCCGGGGACCAGCCCCAACTGATCCAGGGTATTCGAAGGAGAGATGGCCTAGGCGACTCTTTATATGCTAATCAGAGATGTCAAGAATAATAGTATGAGGAGAGCTCAGTAGGAAAATTCGGTGGAGAAAAGAGACTGAGTAGCTTGGTTTACGCGGAAGACCAATCAAACTTCAAGACAAGAAGTTTGCACCACTTACGTAGGCCGCAGGCGCCCTCTCGAATAGCGAAAGGTGCCTCACCCTAGACACCTTCTCGAGTGGGTCTTAGCAGCCCAGGCATAATTAGTAAGCGTGGTGGGTTCCGCGCTCCAGATGGAGACTCAGCTGGAAGTTAAAGGGAAGAATGACAAGGAACTTTATGAATTGGAGCTCTAAGTTAACTCTTTGACAGAGAGAGCGAGATGGTGGTGGGGGACAGCCCCCAGTGAAATCAGAGGTGAGAGCACAAAGCAATACAGTAGGCAGACTCCGGTTTTTTGGGGGGAGATGCTCGAGAACATCCGGGTGGACTCCTGTGGCTCCATCCCGCATTTGCGTATGCCGAGCCTCCTTCCTCATGACCTTTTTCCAGAGTGGAATGCCTCCCCAGCTCCCGGCACATGATCAGTGCATGCTCAGTCACGATATCAGTGCCTGCTCAGCCACGTGATCACTGACGGTACAGTCACGTGATCAGCGCCTCTCAGTCACGTGATCACCGTAGGATAAACACGTGATCAGTGAACGACCAGCCACGTGATCACTGCATGTGCGGTCAGGTGGTCAGTTCCTGATCAGCCACCTGATCAGTGCGTTCACAGTCCCCTGATCAGCGCCTGTCAGTCACTGATCACTGCCTGATAAACACGTGATCAGTGCCCGAACAGCCACGTCATCAGTGCATGGGCAGTCACGTGATCAGTGCATGATAGCCACGTGATCAGTGCGTGCACAGTCCCATGATCAGCGCCTGTCAGTCACTGATCATTGCCTGATAAACAAGTGATCAGTGAATGATGAGCCATGTGATCAGTGCCCGATCAGCCACGTCATCAGTGCATGCGCAGTCACGTCATCAGTGCATGATAGCCACGTGATCAGTGCATGCTCAGTCACGTGATCTGGACTTGATCAGTCACGTGATCAGTGCCTGCAGAGTCACGTGGTCAGGGCCTGCTGAGCTGCGTGATTCCTGCCCGCTCATCTGCTTGACAATTTCCAGCTGAGCTGCGTGATTCCTGCCTGGTCACGTGCTTGATTATTGCCAGTTGAGCAGCATGATTCGTCACTGCTGAGCTCCATGCTTATTGCCTGCTGATTGCGTGGTTCGTGTCTGCTCAGCTCTTTGAGTATTGCCTCCTGAGGTCCCTGTTCGGTCGCCACCTGCCGGGGACCAGCCCCAACTGATCCAGGGTATTCGAAGGAGAGATGGCCTAGGCGACTATTTATATGCTAATTAGAGATGTCAAGAATAATAGTATGAGGAGAGCTCAGTAGGAAAATTCGGTGGAGAAAAGAGACTGAGTAGCTTGGTTTACGCGGAAGACCAATCAAACTTCAAGACAAGAAGTTTGCACCACTTACGTAGGCCGCAGGCGCCCTCTCGAATAGCGAAAGGTGCCTCACCCTAGACACCTTCTCGAGTGGGTCTTAGCAGCCCAGGCATAATTAGTAAGCGTGGTGGGTTCCGCGCTCCAGATGGAGACTCAGCTGGAAGTTAAAGGGAAGAATGACAAGGAACTTTATGAATTGGAGCTCTAAGTTAACTCTTTGACAGAGAGAGCGAGATGGTGGTGGGGGACAGCCCCCAGTGAAATCAGAGGTGAGAGCACAAAGCAATACAGTAGGCAGACTCCGGTTTTTTTTGAGGGGAGATGCTCGAGAATATCCGGGTGGACCCCTGAGGCTGGATCCCGCATTTGCGTATGCCGAGCCTCCTTCCTCATGACCTTTGTCCAGAGTCGAAGGCCTCCCCGGCTCCCGGCACATGATCAGTGCATGCTCAGTCACGATATCAGTGCCTGCTCAGCCACGTGATCACTGACGGCACAGTCACGTGATCAGCGCCTCTCAGTCACGTGATCACCGTATGATAAACACGTGATCAGTGATCGACCAGCCACGTGATCACTGCATGCACGGTCAGGTGGTCAGTTCCTGATCAGCCACCTGATCAGTGCGTGCACAGTCCCCTGATCAGCGCCTGTCAGTCACTGATCACTGCCTGATAAACACGTGATCAGTGCCCGAACAGCCACGTCATCAGTGCATGCGCAGTCACGTGATCAGTGCATGATAGCCACGTGATCAGTGCGTGCACAGTCCCATGATCAGCGCCTGTCAGTCACTGATCATTGCCTGATAAACACGTGATCAGTGCATGATGAACCATGTGATCAGTGCCCGATCAGCCACGTCATCAGTGCATGCGCAGTCACGTCATCAGTGCATGATAGCCACGTGATCAGTGCATGCTCAGTCACGTGATCTGGACTTGATCAGCCACGTGATCAGTGCCTGCAGAGTCACGTGATCAGGGCCTGCTGAGCTGCGTGATTCCTGCCGGCTCATCTGCATGACAATTGCCAGCTGAGCTGCGTGATTCCTGTCGGCTCATCTGCTTGACAATTGCCAGCTGAGCTGCGTGATTCCTGCCTGGTCACGTGCTTGATTATTGCCAGTTGAGCAGCATGATTCGTCACAGCTGAGCTCCATGCTTATTGCCTGCTGATTGCGTGGTTCGTGTCTGCTCAGCTCTTTGAGTATCGCCTCCTGAGGTCCCTGTTCGGTCGCCACCTGCCGGGGACCAGCCCCAACTGATCCAGGGTATTCGAAGGAGAGATGGCCTAGGCGACTATTTATATGCTAATCAGAGATGTCAAGAATAATAGTATGAGGAGAGCTCAGTAGGAAAATTCGGTGTAGAAAAGAGACTGAGTAGCTTGGTTTACGCGGAAGACCAATCAAACTTCAAGACAAGAAGTTTGCACCACTTACGTAGGCCACAGGCCCCCTCTCGAATAGCGAAAGGTGCCTCACCCTAGACACCTTCTCGAGTGGGTCTTAGCAGCCCAGGCATAATTAGTAAGCGTGGTGGGTTCCGCGCTCCAGATGGAGACTCAGCTGGAAGTTAAAGGGAAGAATGACAAGGAACTTTATGAATTGGAGCTCTAAGTTAACTCTTTGACAGAGAGAGCGAGATGGTGGTGGGGGACAGCCCCCAGTGAAATCAGAGGTGAGAGCACAAAACAATACAGTAGGCAGACTCCGGTTTTTTTTGGGGGGGGAGATGCTCGAGAACATCTGGGTGGACTCCTGAGGCTCGATCCCGCATTTGCGTATGCCGAGCCTCCTTCCTCATGACCTTTGTCCAGAGTGGAATGCCTCCCCGGCTCCCAGCACATGATCAGTGCATGCTCAGTCACGATATCAGTGCCTGCTCAGCCACGTGATCACTGACGCCACAGTCACGTGATCAGCGCCTCTCAGTCACGTGATCACCGTATGATAATCACGTGATCAGTGAACGACCAGCCACGTGATCACTGCATGCACGGTCAGGTGGTCAGTTCCTGATCAGCCACCTGATCAGTGCGTGCACAGTCCCCTGATCAGCGCCTGTCAGTCACTGATCACTGCCTGATAAACACGTGATCAGTGCCCGAACAGCCACGTCATCAGTGCATGCACAGTCCCATGATCAGCGCCTGTCAGTCACTGATCATTGCCTGATAAACACGTGATCAGTGAATGATGAGCCATGTGATCAGTGCCCGATCAGCCACATCATCAGTGCATGCGCAGTCACGTCTTCAGTGCATGATAGCCACGTGATCAGTGCATGCTCAGTCACGTGATCTGGACTTGATCAGCCACGTGATCAGTGCCTGCAGAGTCACGTGATCAGGGCCTGCTGAGCTGCGTGATTCCTGCCGGCTCATCTGCTTGACAATTGCCAGCTGAGCTGCGTGATTCCTGCCTGGTCACGTGCTTGATTGTTGCCAGTTGAGCAGCATGATTCGTCACTGCTGAGCTCCATGCTTATTGCCTGCTGATTGCGTGGTTGGTGTCTGCTCAGCTCTTTGAGTATTGCCTCCTGAGGTCCCTGTTCGGTCGCCACCTGCCGGGGACCAGCCCCAACTGATCCAGGGTATTCGAAGGAGAGATGGCCTAGGCGACTATTTATATGCTAATCAGAGATGTCAAGAATAATAGTATAAGGAGAGCTCAGTAGGAAAATTCGGTGGAGAAAAGACACTGAGTAGCTTGGTTTACGCGGAAGACCAATCAAACTTCAAGACAAGAAGTTTGCACCACTTACGTAGGCCGCAGGCGCCCTCTCGAATAGCGAAAGGTGCCTCACCCTAGACACCTTCTCGAGTGGGTCTTAGCAGCCCAGGCATAATTAGTAAGCGTGGTGGGTTCCGCGCTCCAGATGGAGACTCAGCTGGAAGTTAAAGGGAAGAATGACAAGGAACTTTATGAATTGGAGCTCTAAGTTAACACTTTGACAGAGAGAGCGAGATGGTGGTGGGGGACAGCCCCCAGTGAAATCAGAGGTGAGAGCACAAAGCAATACAGTAGGCAGACTCCGGTTTTTTTGGGGGGGGGAGATGCTCGAGAATATCCGGGTGGACCCCTGAGTCTCGATCCCGCATTTGCGTATGCCGAGCCTCCTTCCTCATGACCTTTGTCCAGAGTCGAAAGCCTCCCCGGCTCCCGGCACATGATCAGTGCATGCTCAGTCACGATATCAGTGCCTGCTCAGCCACGTGATCACTGACGGCACAGTCACGTGATCAGCGCCTCTCAGTCACGTGATCACCGTATGATAAACACGTGATCAGTGATCGACCAGCCACGTGATCACTGCATGCGCGGTCAGGTGGTCAGTTCCTGATCAGCCACCTGATCAGTGCGTGCACAGTCCCCTGATCAGCGCCTGTCAGTCACTGATCACTGCCTGATAAACACGTGATCAGTGCCCGAACAGCCACGTCATCAGTGCATGCGCAGTCACGTGATCAGTGCATGATAGCCACGTGATCAGTGCGTGCACAGTCCCATGATCAGCGCCTGTCAGTCACTGATCATTGCCTGATAAACACGTGATCAGTGCATGATGAGCCATGTGATCAGTGCCCGATCAGCCACGTCATCAGTGCATGTGCAGTCACGTCATCAGTGCATGATAGCCACGTGATCAGTGCATGCTCAGTCACGTGATCTGGACTTGATCAGCCACGTGATCAGTGCCTGCAGAGTCACGTGATCAGGGCCTGCTGAGCTGCGTGATTCCTGCCGGCTCATCTGCTTGACAATTGCCAGCTGAGCTGCGTGATTCCTGCCTGGTCACGTGCTTGATTATTGCCAGTTGAGCAGCATGATTCGTCACTGCTGAGCTCCATGCTTATTGCCTGCTGATTGCGTGGTTCGTGTCTGCTCAGCTCTTTGAGTATCGCCTCCTGAGGTCCCTGTTCGGTCGCCACCTGCCGGGGACCAGCCCCAACTGATCCAGGGTATTCGAAGGAGAGATGGCCTAGGCGACTATTTATATGCTAATCAGAGATGTCAAGAATAATAGTATGAGGAGAGCTCAGTAGGAAAATTCGGTGGAGAAAAGAGACTGAGTAGCTTGGTTTACGCGGAAGACCAATCAAACTTCAAGACAAGAAGTTTGCACCACTTACGTAGGCCGCAGGCGCCCTCTCGAATAGTGAAAGGTGCCTCACCCTAGACACCTTCTCGAGTGGGTCTTAGAGCCCAGGCATAATTAGTAAGCGTGGTGGGTTCCGCGCTCCAGATGGAGACTCAGCTGGAAGTTAAAGGGAAGAATGACAAGGAACTTTATGAATTGGAGCTCTAAGTTAACTCTTTGACAGAGAGAGCGAGATGGTGGTGGGGGACAGCCCCCAGTGAAATCAGAGGTGAGAGCACAAAGCAATACAGTAGGCAGACTCCGGTTTTTTTTGGGGGGGAGATGCTCGAGAACATCCGGGTGGACTCCTGAGGCTCGATCCCGCATTTGCGTATGCCGAGCCTCCTTCCTCATGACCTTTGTCCAGAGTGGAAGGCCTCCCCGGCTCCCGGCACATGATCAGTGCATGCTCAGTCACGATATCAGTGCCTGCTCAGCCACGTGATCACTGACGGCACAGTCACGTGATCAGCGCCTCTCAGTCACGTGATCACCGTATGATAATCACGTGATCAGTGAACGACTAGCCACGTGATCACTGCATGCACGGTCAGGTGGTCAGTTCCTGATCAGCCACCTGATCAGTGCGTGCACAGTCCCCTGATCAGCGCCTGTCAGTCACTGATCACTGCCTGATAAACACGTGATCAGTGCCCGAACAGCCACGTCATCAGTGTATGCGCAGTCACGTGATCAGTGCATGATAGTCACGTGATCAGTGCGTGCACAGTCCCATGATCAGCGCCTGTGAGTCACTGATCATTGCCTGATAAACACGTGATCAGTGCATGATGAGCCATGCGATCAGTGCCCGATCAGCCACGTCATCAGTGCATGCGAAGTCACGTCATCAGTGCATGATAGCCACGTGATCAGTGCATGCTCAGTCACGTGATCTGGACTTGATCAGCCACGTGATCAGTGCCTGCAGAGTCACGTGATCAGGGCCTGCTGAGCTGCGTGATTCCTGCCGGCTGATCTGCATGACAATTGCCAGCTGAGCTGCGTGATTCCTGTCGGCTCATCTGCTTGACAATTGCCAGCTGAGCTGCGTGATTCCTGCCTGGTCACGTGCTTGATTATTGCCAGTTGAGCAGCATGATTCGTCACTGCTGAGCTCCATGCTTATTGCCTGCTGATTGCGTGGTTCGTGTCTGCTCAGCTCTTTGAGTATCGCCTCCTGAGGTCCCTGTTCGGTCGCCACCTGCCGGGGACCAGCCCCAACTGATCCAGGGTATTCGAAGGAGAGATGGCCTAGGCGACTATTTATATGCTAATCAGAGATGTCAAGAATAATAGTATGAGGAGAGCTCAGTAGGAAAATTCGGTGGAGAAAAGAGACTGAGTAGCTTGGTTTACGCGGAAGACCAATCAAACTTCAAGACAAGAAGTTTGCACCACTTACGTAGGCCGCAGGTGCCCTCTCGAATAGTGAAAGGTGCCTCACCCTAGACACCTTCTCGAGTGGGTCTTAGCAGCCCAGGCATAATTAGTAAGTGTGGTGGGTTCCGCGCTCCAGATGGAGACTCAGCTGGAAGTTAAAGGGAAGAATGACAAGGAACTTTATGAATTGGAGCTCTAAGTTAACTCTTTGACAGAGAGAGCGAGATGGTGGTGGGGGACAGCCCCCAGTGAAATCAGAGGTGAGAGCACAAAGCAATACAGTAGGCAGACTCCGGTTTTTGGGGGGAGATGCTCGAGAACATCCGGGTGGACTCCTGTGGCTCGATCCCGCATTTGCGTATGCCGAGCCTCCTTCCTCATGACCTTTTTCCAGAGTGGAATGCCTCCACGGCTCCCGGCACATGATCAGTGCATGCTCAGTCACGATATCAGTGCCTGCTCAGCCACGTGATCACTGACGGTACAGTCACGTGATCAGCGCCTCTCAGTCACGTGATCACCGTAGGATAAACACGTGATCAGTGAACGACAAGCCACGTGATCACTGCATGCGCGGTCAGGTGGTCAGTTCCTGATCAGCCATCTGATCAGTGCGTGCACAGTCCCCTGATCAGCGCCTGTCAGTCACTGATCACTGCCTGATAAACACGTGATCAGTGCCCGAACAGCCACGTCATCAGTGCATGCGCAGTCACGTGATCAGTGCATGATAGCCACGTGATCAATGCGTGCACAGTCCCATGATCAGCGCCTCTCAGTCACTGATCATTGCCTGATAAACACGTGATCAGTGCATGATGAGCCATGTGATCAGTGCCCGATCAGCCACGTCATCAGTGCATGCGCAGTCACGTCATCAGTGCATGATAGCCACGTGATCAGTGCATGCTCAGTCACGTGATCTGGACTTGATCAGCCACGTGATCAGTGCCTGCAGAGTCACGTGATCAGGGCCTGCTGAGCTGCGTGATTCCTGACGGCTCATCTGCTTGACAATTGCCAGCTGAGCTGCGTGATTCCTGCCTGGTCACGTGCTTGATTATTGCCAGTTGAGCAGCATGATTCGTCACTGCTGAGCTCCATGTTTATTGCCTGCTGATTGCGTGGTTCGTGTCTGCTCAGCTCTTTGAGTATCGCCTCCTGAGGTCCCTGTTCGGTCGCCACCTGCCGGGGACCAGCCCCAACTGATCCAGGGTATTCGAAGGAGAGATGGCCTAGGCGACTATTTATATGCTAATCAGAGATGTCAAGAATAATAGTATGAGGAGAGCTCAGTAGGAAAATTCGGTGGAGAAAAGAGACTGAGTAGCTTGGTTTACGTGGAAGACCAATGAAACTTCAAGACAAGAAGTTTGCACCACTTACGTAGGCCGCAGGCGCCCTCTCGAATAGCGAAAGGTGCCTCACCCTAGACACCTTCTCGAGTGGGTCTTAGCAGCCCAGGCATAATTAGTAAGCGTGGTGGGTTCCGCGCTCCAGATGGAGACTCAGCTGGAAGTTAAAGGGAAGAATGACAAGGAACTTTATGAATTGGAGCTCTAAGTTAACTCTTTGACAGAGAGAGCGAGATGGTGGTGGGGGACAGCCCCCAGTGAAATCAGAGGTGAGAGCACAAAGCAATACAGTAGGCAGACTCCGGTTTTTTTGGGGGGAGATGCTCGAGAACATCTGGGTGGACTCCTGAGGCTCGATCCCGCATTTGCGTATGCCGAGCCTCCTTCCTCATGACCTTTGTCCAGAGTGGAATGCCTCCCCGGCTCCCGGCACATGATCAGTGCATGCTCAGTCACGATATCAGTGCCTGCTCAGACACGTGATCACTGACGGCACAGTCACGTGATCAGCGCCTCTCAGTCACGTGATCACCATATGATAATCACGTGATCAGTGAACGACCAGCCACGTGATCACTGCATGCACGGTCAGGTGGCCAGTTCCTGATCAGCCACCTGATCAGTGCGTGCACAGTCCCCTGATCAGCGCCTGTCAGCCACTGATCACTGCCTGATAAACACGTGATCAGTGCCCGAACAGCCACGTCATCAGTGCATGCGCAGTCACGTGATCAGTGCATGATAGCCACGTGATCAGTGCGTGCACAGTCCCATGATCAGCGCCTGTCAGTCACTGATCCCTGCCTGATAAACACGTGATCAGTGCCCGAACAGTCCCGTCATCAGTGCATGATAGCCACGTGATCAGTGCATGCTCAGTCACGTGATCTGGACTTGATCAGCCACGTGATCAGTGCCTGCAGAGTCACGTGATCAGGGCCTGCTGAGCTACGTGATTCCTGCCGGCTCATCTGCATGACAATTGCCAGCTGAGCTGCGTGATTCCTGTCGGCTCATCTGCTTGACAATTGCCAGCTGAGCTGCGTGATTCCTGCCTGGTCACGTGCTTGATTATTGCCAGTTGAGCAGCATGATTCGTCACTGCTGAGCTCCATGCTTATTGCCTGCTGATTGCGTGGTTCGTGTCTGCTCAGCTCTTTGAGCATCGCCTCCTGAGGTCCCTGTTCGGTCGCCACCTGCCGGGGACCAGCCCCAACTGATCCAGGGTATTCGAAGGAGAGATGGCCTAGGCGACTCTTTATATGCTAATCAGAGATGTCAAGAATAATAGTATGAGGAGAGCTCAGTAGGAAAATTCGGTGGAGAAAAGAGACTGAGTAGCTTGGTTTAAGCGGAAGACCAATCAAACTTCAAGACAAGAAGTTTGTACCACTTACGTAGGCCGCAGGCGCCCTCTCGAATAGCGAAAGGTGCCTCACCCTAGACACCTTCTCGAGTGGGTCTTAGCAGCCCAGGCATAATTAGTAAGCGTGGTGGGTTCCGCGCTCAGCCACGTGAGCAGTGCATAATAGCTACGTGATCAGTGCATGATCAGTCACGTGATCATTGCATGATCAGCCACGTGAGTAGTGCATGATAGTCACGTGATCAGTGCATGATCAGTCACGTGATCAGTGCATGATCAATTACGTTACCTTTGCATGATCAGTCACGTGACCAGTAGATGTTAGCTACGTGATCATTGCAGGATCAGCCACGTGAGCACTGCATGATAGACACGTCATAAGTGCATGATTAGCTACATGAGCAGTGTATGATCAGCCACGTGATCAGTGCATGATCAGACACGTGATCAGTGTATGATCAGCAACGTGATCAGTGCATGATGCCTACGTGATCAGTTCATGATTAGTCACGTGATCTGTGCATGACAGGAACGTAATCAGTGTATGAAATCCACGTGATCAGTGAATTATAGCCACGTAATCAGTTCATGATTGGTCACGTGATCTGTGCATGACCTGGCTCGTGAACAGTGTATGATCAGCCACGTGATCAGTGCATGATAGCCACGTGATCAGTACATGATCAGTCAAGTGATCAGTGGGTGAACAGTCACCTGATCAGTGCATGATGAGCCACGTGATCAGTTCAGGATCAATTACGTGATCAGTGCATGATCAGTCACGTGACCAGTACATGGATGCTACATGATCACTGCATGATCAGCCACGTGAGCAGTGCATGATAGCCATGTGATCAGTGCATGATCAGTCACGTGATCAGTACATGATCAGTCACTTGAACAGTGCATGATCATTTACGTGATCTGTGCATGATGAATCACGTGACCAGTATATGGTAGCTACGTGATCATTGCATGACCAGCCACTTGAGCAGTGCATGATGGCCACGTGATGTGTGCATGAGTTACGTGAGCAGAGTATGATCAGCCATGTGATCAGTGCATGAGTGCCACGTGATCAGTGCATGATCAGTCACGTGACAGGTGTGTGATCAGCCACGTGAACAGTGCATGCTCAGTCACGTGATCAGGGTCTGCTGAGCTGCGTGATTACTGTCTGTTCATCTGCTTGACAATTGCAATCTGAGCTGCAAGATTCCTGCCTGTCATCTGCTTGACAATTGCCAGCTGTGCTGCGTAATTCCTGCCTGCTCAGCTGCTTGATTATTGCCAGCTGAGCAGCATGATTCCTCACACCTGAGTTCAATGATTATTGCCTGCTGACTGTATGATTCGTGCCTACTCTGCTCTTTGTATATTGCCTCCAGAGGCACTTCATCAGTGTATGATAGCAAACATGATGAGCGCATGATCAGTCACATGATCAGTGCATGATCCGTCACGTGATCAGTGCATGATCAGTCACGGTATCAGTGCATGATCAGCCACGTGATCAGTGAATGATCAATTACGTGATCATTGCATGATCAGCCACGTGATCAGTGCATGATTGCCACGTGATCAGTGCATGATAGCCACGTGATCAGTGCATGATCAGTCACGTGATACGTGTGTGATCAGCCACGTGATCAGTGCCTGCAGAGTCACGTGATCAGGGCCTGCTGAGCTGCGTGATTCCTGCCGGCTCATCTGCTTGACAGTTGCCAGCTGAGCTGCGTGATTCCTGCCTGGTCACGTGCTTGATTATTGCCAGTTGAGCAGCATGATTCGTCACTGCTGAGCTCCATGCTTATTGCCTGCTGATTGCGTGGTTCGTGTCTGCTCAGCTCTTTGAGTATCGCCTCCTGAGGTCCCTGTTCGGTCGCCACCTGCCGGGGACCAGCCCCAACTGATCCAGGGTATTCGAAGGAGAGATGGCCTAGGCGACTCTTTATATGCTAATCAGAGATGTCAAGAATAATAGTATGAGGAGAGCTCAGTAGGAAAATTCGGTGGAGAAAAGAGACTGAGTAGCTTGGTTTACGCGGAAGACCAATCAAACTTCAAGACAAGAAGTTTGCACCACTTACGTAGGCCGCAGGCGCCCTCTCGAATAGCGAAAGGTGCCTCACCCTAGACACCTTCTCGAGTGGGTCTTAGCAGCCCAGGCATAATTAGTAAGCGTGGTGGGTTCCGCGCTCCAGATGGAGACTCAGCTGGAAGTTAAAGGGAAGAATGACAAGGAACTTTATGAATTGGAGCTGTAAGTTAACTCTTTGACAGAGAGAGCGAGATGGTGGTGGGGGACAGCCCCCAGTGAAATCAGAGGTGAGAGCACAAAGCAATACAGTAGGCAGACTCCGGTTTTTGGGGGGGAGATGCTGGAGAACATCCGGGTGGACTCCTGTGGCTCGATCCCGCATTTGCGTATGCCGAGCCTCCTTCCTCATGACCTTTTTCCAGAGTGGAATGCCTCCCCGGCTCCCGGCACATGATCAGTGCATGCTCAGTCACGATATCAGTGCCTGCTCAGCCACGTGATCACTGACGGCACAGTCACGTGATCAGCGCCTCTCAGTCACGTGATCACCGTAGGATAAACACGTGATCAGTGAACGACCAGCCACGTGATCACTGCATGCGTGGTCAGGTGGTCAGTTCCTGATCAGCCACCTGATCAGTGCGTGCACAGTCCCCTGATCAGTGCCTGTCAGTCACTGATCACTGCCTGATAAACACGTGATCAGTGCCCGAACAGCCACGTCATCAGTGCATGCGCAGTCACGTGATCAGTGCATGATAGCCACGTGATCAGTGCGTGCACAGTCCCATGATCAGCGCCTGTCAGTCACTGATCATTGCCTGATAAACAAGTGATCAGTGAATGATGAGCCATGTGATCAGTGCCCGATCAGCCACGTCATCAGTGCATGCGCAGTCACGTCATCAGTGCATGATAGCCACGTGATCAGTGCATGCTCAGTCACGTGATCTGGACTTGATCAGCCACGTGATCAGTGCCTGCAGAGTCACGTGATCAGGGCCTGCTGAGCTGCGTGATTCCTGCCGGCTCATCTGCTTGACAATTGCCAGCTGAGCTGCGTGATTCCTGCCTGGTCACGTGCTTGATTATTGCCAGTTGAGCAGCATGATTCGTCACTGCTGAGCTCCATGCTTATTGCCTGCTGATTGCGTGGTTCGTGTCTGCTCAGCTCTTTGAGTATCGCCTCCTGAGGTCCCTGTTCGGTCGCCACCTGCCGGGGACCAGCCCCAACTGATCCAGGGTATTCGAAGGAGAGATGGCCTAGGCGACTATTTATATGCTAATCAGAGATGTCAAGAATAATAGTATGAGGAGAGCTCAGTAGGAAAATTCGGTGGAGAAAAGAGACTGAGTAGCTTGGTTTACGCGGAAGACCAATCAAACTTCAAGACAAGAAGTTTGCACCACTTACGTAGGCCGCAGGCGCCCTCTCGAATAGCGAAAGGTGCCTCACCCTAGACACCTTCTCGAGTGGGTCTTAGCAGCCCAGGCATAATTAGTAAGCGTGGTGGGTTCCGCGCTCCAGATGGAGACTCAGCTGGAAGTTAAAGGGAAGAATGACAAGGAACTTTATGAATTGGAGCTGTAAGTTAACTCTTTGACAGAGAGAGCGAGATGGTGGTGGGGGACAGCCCCCAGTGAAATCAGAGGTGAGAGCACAAAGCAATACAGTAGGCAGACTCCGGTTTTTTTGGGGGGAGATGCTCGAGAACATCCGGGTGGACTCCTGAGGCTCGATCCCGCATTTGCGTATGCCGAGCCTCCTTCCTCATGACCTTTGTCCAGAGTGGAATGCCTCCCCGGCTCCCGGCACATGATCAGTGCATGCTCAGTCACGATATCAGTGCCTGCTCAGCCACGTGATCACTGACGGCACAGTCACGTGATCAGCGCCTCTCAGTCACGTGATCACCGTATGATAATCACGTGATCAGTGAACGACCAGCCACGTGATCACTGCATGCAGTCAGGTGGTCAGTTCCTGATCAGCCACCTGATCAGTGCGTGCACAGTCCCCTGATCAGCGCCTGTCAGTCACTGATCACTGCCTGATAAACACGTGATCAGTGCCCGATCAGCCACGTCATCAGTGCATGCGCAGTCACGTGATCAGTGCATGATAGCCACGTGATCAGTGCATGCTCAGTCACGTGATCTGGACTTGATCAGCCACGTGATCAGTGCCTGCAGAGTCACGTGATCAGGGCCTGCTGAGCTGCGTGATTCCTGCCGGCTCATCTGCATGACAATTGCCAGCTGAGCTGCGTGATTCCTGTCGGCTCATCTGCTTGACAATTGCCAGCTGAGGTGCCTGATTCCTGCCTGGTCACGTGCTTGATTATTGCCAGTTGAGCAGCATGATTCGTCACTGCTGAGCTCCATGCTTATTGCCTGCTGATTGCGTGGTTCGTGTCTGCTCAGCTCTTTGAGTATCGCCTCCTGAGGTCCCTGTTCGGTCGCCACCTGCCGGGGACCAGCCCCAACTGATCCAGGGTATTCGAAGGAGAGATGGCCTAGGCGACTTTATATGCTAATCAGAGATGTCAAGAATAATAGTATGAGGAGAGCTCAGTAGGAAAATTCGGTGGAGAAAAGAGACTGAGGAGCTTGGTTTAAGCGGAAGACCAATCAAACTTCAAGACAAGAAGTTTGCACCACTTACGTAGGCCGCAGGCGCCCTCTCGAATAGCGAAAGGTGCCTCACCCTAGACACCTTCTCGAGTGGGTCTTAGCAGCCCAGGCATAATTAGTAAGCGTGGTGGGTTCCGCGCTCAGCCACGTGAGCAGTGCATAATAGCCACGTGATCAGTGCATGATCAGTCACGTGATCATTGCATGATCAGCCACGTGATAGTGCATGATAGCCACGTGATCAGTGCATGATCAGTCACGTGATCTGTGCATGATCAATTACGTTACCTTTGCATGATCAGTCACGTGACCAGTAGATGTTAGCTACGTGATCATTGCAGGATCAGCCACGTGATCAGTGCATGATAGCCACGTCATAAGTGCATGATCAGCTACATGATCAGTGTATGATCAGCCACGTGATCAGTGCATGATCAGACACGTGAACAGTGTATGATCAGCAACGTGATCAGTGCATGATGCCTACGTGATCAGTTCATGATCAGTCACGTGATCAGTGCATGACAGGAACGTGATCAGTGCATGAAATCCACGTGATCAGTGCATGATAGCCACGTGATCAGTGCATGATTAGTCACGTGATCAGTGCATGACCTGGCTCGTGATCAGTGTATGATCAGCCACGTGATCAGTGCATGATAGCCACGTGATCAGTGCATGATCAGTCACGTGATCAGTGCATGAACAGTCACGTGATCAGTGCATGATGAGCCACGTGATCAGTTCAGGATCAATTACGTGATCAGTGCATGATCAGTCACGTGACCAGTACATGGATGCTACATGATCACTGCATGATCAGCCACGTGAGCAGTGCATGATAGCCATGTGATCAGTGCATGATCAGTCACGTGATCAGTACATGATCAGTCACTTGAACAGTGCATGATCATTTACGTGATCTGTGCATGATGAATCACGTGACCAGTATATGGTAGCTACGTGATCATTGCATGACCAGCCACTTGAGCAGTGCATGATGGCCACGTGATATGTGCATGATCAGTTACGTGAGCAGAGTATGATCAGCCATGTGATCAGTGCATGAGTGCCACGTGATCAGTGCATGATCAGTCACGTGACAGGTGTGTGATCAGCCACGTGAACAGTGCATGCTCAGTCACGTGATCAGGGTCTGCTGAGCTGCGTGATTACTGTCTGTTCATCTGCTTGACAATTGCAATCTGAGCTGCAAGATTCCTGCCTGTCATCTGCTTGACAATTGCCAGCTGTGCTGCGTAATTCCTGCCTGCTCAGCTGCTTGATTATTGCCAGCTGAGCAGCATGATTCCTCACACCTGAGTTCAATGATTATTGCCTGCTGACTGTATGATTCGTGCCTACTCTGCTCTTTGTATATTGCCTCCAGAGGCACTTGATCAGTGTATGATAGCAAACATGATCAGCGCATGATCAGTCACATGATCAGTGCATGATCAGTCACGTGATCAGTGCATGATCAGTCACGTATCAGTGCATGATCAGCCACGTGATCAGTGCATGATCAGTTACGTGATCAGTGCATGATCAGCCACGTGATCAGTGCATGATTGCCACGTGATCAGTGCATGATAGCCACGTGATCAGTGCATGATCAGTCACGTGATCGTGTGTGATCAGCCACGTGATCAGTGCCTGCAGAGTCACGTGATCAGGGCCTGCTGAGCTGCGTGATTCCTGCCGGCTCATCTGCTTGACAATTGCCAGCTGAGCTGCGTGATTCCTGCCTGGTCACGTGCTTGATTATTGCCAGTTGAGCAGCATGATTCGTCACTGCTGAGCTCCATGCTTATTGCCTGCTGATTGCGTGGTTCGTGTCTGCTCAGCTCTTTGAGTATCGCCTCCTGAGGTCCCTGTTCGGTCGCCACCTGCCGGGGACCAGCCCCAACTGATCCAGGGTATTCGAAGGAGAGATGGCCTAGGCGACTCTTTATATGCTAATCAGAGATGTCAAGAATAATAGTATGAGGAGAGCTCAGTAGGAAAATTCGGTGGAGAAAAGAGACTGAGTAGCTTGGTTTACGCGGAAGACCAATCAAACTTCAAGACAAGAAGTTTGCACCACTTACGTAGGCCGCAGGCGCCCTCTCGAATAGCGAAAGGTGCCTCACCCTAGACACCTTCTCGAGTGGGTCTTAGCAGCCCAGGCATAATTAGTAAGTGTGGTGGGTTCCGCGCTCCAGATGGAGACTCAGCTGGAAGTTAAAGGGAAGAATGACAAGGAACTTTATGAATTGGAGCTCTAAGTTAACTCTTTGACAGAGAGAGCGAGATGGTGGTGGGGGACAGCCCCCAGTGAAATCAGAGGTGAGAGCACAAAGCAATACAGTAGGCAGACTCCGGTTTTTTGGGGGGAGATGCTCGAGAACATCCGGGTGGACTCCTGTGGCTCCATCCCGCATTTGCGTATGCCGAGCCTCCTTCCTCATGACCTTTTTCCAGAGTGGAATGCCTCCCCGGCTCCCGGCACATGATCAGTGCATGCTCAGTCACGATATCAGTGCCTGCTCAGCCACGTGATCACTGACGGTACAGTCACGTGATCAGCGCCTCTCAGTCACGTGATCACCGTAGGATAAACAAGTGATCAGTGAACGACCAGCCACGTGATCACTGCATGCGCGGTCAGGTGGTCAGTTCCTGATCAGCCACCTGATCAGTGCGTGCACAGTCCCCTGATCAGTGCCTGTCAGTCACTGATCACTGCCTGATAAACAGGTGATCAGTGCCCGAACAGCCACGTCATCAGTGCATGCGCAGTCACGTGATCAGTGCATGATAGCCACGTGATCAGTGCCTGCACAGTCCCATGATCAGCGCCTGTCAGTCACTGATCATTGCCTGATAAACACGTGATCAGTGCATGATGAGCCATGTGATCAGTGCCCGATCAGCCACGTCATCAGTGCATGCGCAGTCACGTCGTCAGTGCATGATAGCCACGTGATCAGTGCATGCTCAGTCACGTGATCTGGACTTGATCAGCCACGTGATCAGTGCCTGCAGAGTCACGTGATCAGGGCCTGCTGAGCTGCGTGATTCCTGCCGGCTCATCTGCTTGACAATTGCCAGCTGAGCTGCGTGATTCCTGCCTGGTCACGTGCTTGATTATTGCCAGTTGAGCAGCATGATTCGTCACTGCTGAGCTCCATGCTTTTTGCCTGCTGATTGCGTGGTTCGTGTCTGCTCAGCTCTTTGAGTATCGCCTCCTGAGGTCCCTGTTCGGTCGCCACCTGCCGGGGACCAGCCCCAACTGATCCAGGGTATTCGAAGGAGAGATGGCCTAGGCGACTATTTATATGCTAATCAGAGATGTCAAGAATAATAGTATGAGGAGAGCTCAGTAGGAAAATTCAGTGGAGAAAAGAGACTGAGTAGCTTGGTTTACGCGGAAGACCAATCAAACTTCAAGACAAGAAGTTTGCACCACTTACGTAGGCCGCAGGCGCCCTCTCGAATAGCGAAAGGTGCCTCACCCTAGACACCTTCTCGAGTGGGTCTTAGCAGCCAAGGCATAATTAGTAAGCGTGGTGGGTTCCGCGCTCCAGATGGAGACTCAGCTGGAAGTTAAAGGGAAGAATGACAAGGAACTTTATGAATTGGAGCTCTAAGTTAACTCTTTGACAGAGAGAGCGAGATGGTGGTGGGGGACAGCCCCCAGTGAAATCAGAGGTGAGAGCACAAAGCAATACAGTAGGCAGACTCCGGTTTTTTTGGGGGGAGATGCTCGAGAACATCCGGGTGGACCCCTGAGGCTGGATCCCGCATTTGCGTATGCCGAGCCTCCTTCCTCATGACCTTTGTCCAGAGTCGAATGCCTCCCCGGCTCCCGGCACATGATCAGTGCATGCTCAGTCACGATATCAGTGCCTGCTCAGACACGTGATCACTGACGGCACAGTCACGTGATCAGCGCCTCTCAGTCACGTGATCACCGTATGATAATCACGTGATCAGTGAACGACCAGCCACGTGATCACTGCATGCACGGTCAGGTGGTCAGTTCCTGATCAGCCACCTGATCAGTGCGTGCACAGTCCCCTGATCAGCGCCTGTCAGTCACTGATCACTGCCTGATAAACACGTGATCAGTGCCCGAACAGCCACGTCATCAGTGCATGCGCAGTCACGTGATCAGTGCATGATAGCCACGTGATCAGTGCGTGCACAGTCCCATGATCAGCGCCTGTCAGTCACTGATCATTGCCTGATAAACACGTGATCAGTGCCCGATCAGTCACGTCATCAGTGCATGATAGACACGTGATCAGTGCATGCTCAGTCACGTGATCTGGACTTGATCAGCCACGTGATCAGTGCCTGCAGAGTCACGTGATCAGGGCCTGCTGAGCTGCGTGATTCCTGCCGGCTCATCTGCATGACAATTGCCAGCTGAGCTGCGTGATTCCTGTCGGCTCATCTGCTTGACAATTGCCAGCTGAGCTGCGTGATTCCTGCCTGGTCACGTGCTTGATTATTGCCAGTTGAGCAGCATGATTCGTCACTGCTGAGCTCCATGCTTATTGCCTGCTGATTGCGTGGTTCGTGTCTGCTCAGCTCTTTGAGTATCGCCTCCTGAGGTCCCTGTTCGGTCGCCACCTGCCGGGGACCAGCCCCAACTGATCCAGGGTATTCTAAGGAGAGATGGCCTAGGCGACTCTTTATATGCTAATCAGAGATGTCAAGAATAATAGTATGAGGAGAGCTCAGTAGGAAAATTCGGTGGAGAAAAGAGACTGAGTAGCTTGGTTTACACGGAAGACCAATCAAACTTCAAGACAAGAAGTTTGCACCACTTACGAAGGCCACAGGCGCCCTCTCGTATAGCGAAAGGTGCCTCACCCTAGACACCTTCTCGAGTGGGTCTTAGCAGCCCAGGCATAATTAGTAAGCGTGGTGGGTTCCGCGCTCAGCCACGTGAGCAGTGAAGAATAGACAAGTGATCAGTGAATGAGCTGTAACGTGATCATTGCATGATCAGCGAGATGAGTGGTGGGGGACAGCCCCGTGATCAGTGAATGATCAGTCAGGTGATCTGTGCATGAACAATTACGTTACCTTTGCATGATCAGTCTCGTGACCAGTAGATGTTAGCTACGTGATCATTGCAGGATCAGCCACGTGAGCACTGCATGATAGACACGTCATCAGTGCATGCTCAGCTCCATGATCAGTGCATGATCAGCCACGTGATCAGTGCCTGCTCAGACACGTGATCAGTGTATGATCAGCAACGTGATCAGTGCATGATGCCACGTGATCAGTTCATGATCAGTCACGTGATCAGTGCCTGACAGCCACGTGATCAGTGCATGAAATCCACGTGATCAGTGCATGATAGCCACGTGATCAGTGCATGATCAGTCACGTGATCAGTGCATGACCAGGCACGTGATCAGTGTATGATCAGTCACGTGATCAGTGCATGATAGCCACGTGATCAGTGCACGGTCAGTCACGTGATCAGTGCATGCTCAGTCACGTGATCAGTGCATGATGAACCACGTGATCAGTTCGTGAACAATCACGTGATCAGTGCATGATCAGTCACGTGACCAGTACATGGATGATACATGATCACTGCATGATCAGCCACGTGATCAGTGCATGCACAGCCATGTGATCAGTGCATGATCAGTCACGTGATCAGTACATGATCAGTCACTTGAACAGTGCATGATCATTTACGTGATCTGTGCATGATGAATCACGTGACCAGTATATGGTAGCTACGTGATCATTGCATGACCAGCCACGTGAGCAGTGCATGATGGCCACGTGATATGTGCATGATCAGTTACGTGAGCAGAGTATGATCAGCCATGTGATCAGTGCCTGAGTGCCACGTGATCAGTGCATGATCAGTCACGTGACAGGTGCGTGATCAGCCACGTGATCAGTGCATGATCAGTCACGTGATCAGGGTCTGCTGAGCTGCGTGATTACTGTCTGTTCATCTGCTTGACAATTGCAATCTGAGCTGCAAGATTCCTGCCTGTCATCTGCTTGACAATTGCCAGCTGTGCTGCGTAATTCCTGCCTGCTCAGCTGCTTGATTATTGCCAGCTGAGCAGCATGATTCCTCACACCTGAGTTCAATGATTATTGCCTGCTGACTGTATGATTCGTGCCTACTCTGCTCTTTGTATATTGCCTCCAGAGGCACTTCATCAGTGCATGCTAGCAAACATGATGAGCGCATGATCAGCCACGTGATCAGTGCATGATCAGTCCCGTGATCAGCGCCTGTCAGTCACTGATCATTGCCTGATAAACCACGTGATCAGTGCATGATGAGCCATGTGATCAGTGCCCGATCAGCCACGTCATCAGTGCATGATTGCCACGTCATCAGTGCATGATAGCCACGTGATCAGTGCATGCTCAGTCACGTGATCGTGTGTGATCAGCCACGTGATCAGTGCCTGCAGAGTCACGTGATCAGGGCCTGCTGAGCTGCGTGATTCCTGCCGGCTCATCTGCTTGACAATTGCCAGCTGAGCTGCGTGATTCCTGCCTGGTCACGTGCTTGATTATTGCCAGTTGAGCAGCATGATTCGTCACTGCTGAGCTCCATGCTTTTTGCCTGCTGATTGCGTGGTTCGTGTCTGCTCAGCTCTTTGAGTATCGCCTCCTGAGGTCCCTGTTCGGTCGCCACCTGCCGGGGACCAGCCCCAACTGATCCAGGGTATTCGAAGGAGAGATGGCCTAGGCGACTCTTTATATGCTAATCAGAGATGTCAAGAATAATAGTATGAGGAGAGCTCAGTAGGAAAATTCGTTGTAGAAATGAGACTGAGTAGCTTGGTTTACGCGGAAGACCAATCAAACTTCAAGACAAGAAGTTTGCACCACTTACGTAGGCCGCAGGCGCCCTCTCGAATAGCGAAAGGTGCCTCACCCTAGACACCTTCTCGAGTGGGTCTTAGCAGCCCAGGCATAATTAGTAAGTGTGGTGGGTTCCGCGCTCCAGATGGAGACTCAGCTGGAAGTTAAAGGGAAGAATGACAAGGAACTTTATGAATTGGAGCTGTAAGTTAACTCTTTGACAGAGAGAGCGAGATGGTGGTGGGGGACAGCCCCCAGTGAAATCAGAGGTGAGAGCACAAAGCAATACAGTAGGCAGACTCCGGTTTTTTTTGGGGGGGGGAGATGCTCGAGAACATCCGGGTGGACTCCTGAGGCTCGATCCCGCATTTGCGTATGCCGAGCCTCCTTCCTCATGACCTTTTTCCAGAGTGGAATGCCTCCCCGGCTCCCGGCACATGATCAGTGCATGCTCAGTCACGATATCAGTGCCTGCACAGCCACGTGATCACTGACGGTACAGTCACGTGATCAGCGCCTCTCAGTCACGTGATCACCGTATGATAATCACGTGATCAGTGAACGACCAGCCACGTGATCACTGCATGCACGGTCAGGTGGTCAGTTCCTGATCAGCCACCTGATCAGTGCGTGCACAGTCCCCTGATCAGTGCCTGTCAGTCACTGATCACTGCCTGATAAACACGTGATCAGTGCCCGAACAGCCACGTCATCAGTGCATGCGCAGTCACGTGATCAGTGCATGATAGCCACGTGATCAGTGCGTGCACAGTCCCATGATCAGCGCCTGTCAGTCACTGATCATTGCCTGATAAACACGTGATCAGTGCATGATGAGCCATGTGATCAGTGCCCGATCAGCCACGTCATCAGTGCATGCGCAGTCACGTCATCAGTGCATGATAGCCGCGTGATCAGTGCATGCTCAGTCACGTGATCTGGACTTGATCAGCCACGTGATCAGTGCCTGCAGAGTCACGTGATCAGGGCCTGCTGAGCTGCGTGATTCCTGCCGGCTCATCTGCTTGACAATTGCCAGCTGAGCTGCGTGATTCCTGCCTGGTCACGTGCTTGATTATTGCCAGTTGAGCAGCATGATTCGTCACTGCTGAGCTCCATGCTTTTTGCCTGCTGATTGCGTGGTTCGTGTCTGCTCAGCTCTTTGAGTATCGCCTCCTGAGGTCCCTGTTCGGTCGCCACCTGCCGGGGACCAGCCCCAACTGATCCAGGGTATTCGAAGGAGAGATGGCCTAGGCGACTATTTATATGCTAATCAGAGATGTCAAGAATAATAGTATGAGGAGAGCTCAGTAGGAAAATTCGGTGTAGAAAAGAGACTGAGTAGCTTGGTTTACGCGGAAGACCAATCAAACTTCAAGACAAGAAGTTTGCACCACTTACGTAGGCCGCAGGCGCCCTCTCGAATAGCGAAAGGTGCCTCACCCTAGACACCTTCTCGAGTGGGTCTTAGCAGCCCAGGCATAATTAGTAAGCGTGGTGGGTTCCGCGCTCCAGATGGAGACTCAGCTGGAAGTTAAAGGGAAGAATGACAAGGAACTTTATGAATTGGAGCTGTAAGTTAACTCTTTGACAGAGAGAGCGAGATGGTGGTGGGGGACAGCCCCCAGTGAAATCAGAGGTGAGAGCACAAAGCAATACAGTAGGCAGACTCCGGTTTTTTTTGGGGGGGGAGATGCTCGAGAACATCTGGGTGGACTCCTGAGGCTCGATCCCGCATTTGCGTATGCCGAGCCTCCTTCCTCATGACCTTTGTCCAGAGTGGAATGCCTCCCCGGCTCCCGGCACATGATCAGTGCATGCTCAGTCACGATATCAGTGCCTGCTCAGACACGTGATCACTGACGGCACAGTCACGTGATCAGCGCCTCTCAGTCACGTGATCACCGTATGATAATCACGTGATCAGTGAACGACCAGCCACATGATCACTGCATGCACGGTCAGGTGGTCAGTTCCTGATCAGCCACCTGATCAGTGCGTGCACAGTCCCCTGATCAGCGCCTGTCAGTCACTGATCACTGCCTGATAAACACGTGATCAGTGCCCGATCAGCCACGTCATCAGTGCATGCGCAGTCACGTCATCAGTGCATGATAGCCACGTGATCAGTGCATGCTCAGTCACGTGATCTGGACTTGATCAGCCACGTGATCAGTGCCTGCAGAGTCACGTGATCAGGGCCTGCTGAGCTGCGTGATTCCTGCCGGCTCATCTGCATGACAATTGCCAGCTGAGCTGCGTGATTCCTGTCGGCTCATCTGCTTGACAATTGCCAGCTGAGCTGCGTGATTCCTGCCTGGTCACGTGCTTGATTATTGCAAGTTGAGCAGCATGATTCGTCACTGCTGAGCTCCATGCTTATTGCCTGCTGATTGCGTGGTTCGTGTCTGCTCAGCTCTTTGAGTATCGCCTCCTGAGGTCCCTGTTCGGTCGCCACCTGCCGGGGACCAGCCCCAACTGATCCAGGGTATTCGAAGGAGAGATGGCCTAGGCGACTCTTTATATGCTAATCAGAGATGTCAAGAATAATAGTATGAGGAGAGCTCAGTAGGAAAATTCGGTGGAGAAAAGAGACTGAGTAGCTTGGTTTAAGCGGAAGACCAATCAAACTTCAAGACAAGAAGTTTGCACCACTTACGTAGGCCGGAGGCGCCCTCTCGAATAGCGAAAGGTGCCTCACCCTAGACACCTTCTCGAGTGGGTCTTAGCAGCCCAGGCATAATTAGTAAGCGTGGTGGGTTCCGCGCTCAGCCACGTGAGCAGTGCATAATAGCCACGTGATCAGTGCATGATCAGTCACGTGATCATTGCATGATCAGCCACGTGAGTAGTGCATGATAGCCACGTGATCAGTGCATGATCAGTCACGTGATCTGTGCATGATCAATTACGTTACCTTTGCATGATCAGTCACATGACCAGTAGATGTTAGCTACGTGATCATTGCAGGATCAGCCACGTGAGCACTGCATGATAGACACGTCATAAGTGCATGATTAGCTACATGAGCAGTGTATGATCAGCCACGTGATCAGTGCATGATCAGACACGTTAACAGTGTATGATCAGCAACGTGATCAGTGCATGATGCCTACGTGATCAGTTCATGATTAGTCACGTGATCTGTGCATGACAGGAACGTAATCAGTGTATGAAATCCACGTGATCAGTGAATTATAGCCACGTGATCAGTTCATGATTAGTCACGTGATCTGTGCATGACCTGGCTCGTGAACAGTGTATGATCAGCCACGTGATCAGTGCATTATAGCCACGTGATCAGTACATGATCAGTCAAGTGATCAGTGGGTGAACAGTCACCTGATCAGTGCATGATGAGCCACGTGATCAGTTCAGGATCAATTACGTGATCAGTGCATGATCAGTCACGTGACCAGTACATGGATGCTACATGATCACTGCATGATCAGCCACGTGAGCAGTGCATGATAGCCATGTGATCAGTGCATGATCAGTCACGTGATCAGTACATGATCAGTCACTTGAACAGTGCATGATCATTTACGTGATCTGTGCATGATGAATCACGTGACCAGTATATGGTAGCTACGTGATCATTGCATGACCAGCCACTTGAGCAGTGCATGATGGCCACGTGATATGTGCATGATCAGTTACGTGAGCAGAGTATGATCAGCCATGTGATCAGTGCATGAGTGCCACGTGATCAGTGCATGATCAGTCACGTGACAGGTGTGTGATCAGCCACGTGAACAGTGCATGCTCAGTCACGTGATCAGGGTCTGCTGAGCTGCGTGATTACTGTCTGTTCATCTGCTTGACAATTGCAATCTGAGCTGCAAGATTCCTGCCTGTCATCTGCTTGACAATTGCCAGCTGTGCTGCGTAATTCCTGCCTGCTCAGCTGCTTGATTATTGCCAGCTGAGCAGCATGATTCCTCACACCTGAGTTCAATGATTATTGCCTGCTGACTGTATGATTCGTGCCTACTCTGCTCTTTGTATATTGCCTCCAGAGGCACTTCATCAGTGTATGATAGCAAACATGATGAGCGCATGATCAGTCACATGATCAGTGCATGATCCGTCACGTGATCAGTGCATGATCAGTCACGGTATCAGTGCATGATCAGCCACGTGATCAGTGAATGATCAACGTGATCATTGCATAATCAGCCACGTGATCAGTGCATGATTGCCACGTGATCAGTGCATGATAGCCACGTGATCAGTGCATGATCAGTCACGTGATACGTGTGTGATCAGCCACGTGATCAGTGCCTGCAGAGTCACGTGATCAGGGCCTGCTGAGCTGCGTGATTCCTGCCGGCTCATCTGCTTGACAGTTGCCAGCTGAGCTGCGTGATTCCTGCCTGGTCACGTGCTTGATTATTGCCAGTTGAGCAGCATGATTCGTCACTGCTGAGCTCCATGCTTATTGCCTGCTGATTGCGTGGTTCGTGTCTGCTCAGCTCTTTGAGTATCGCCTCCTGAGGTCCCTGTTCGGTCGCCACCTGCCGGGGACCAGCCCCAACTGATCCAGGGTATTCGAAGGAGAGATGGCCTAGGCGACTCTTTATATGCTAATCAGAGATGTCAAGAATAATAGTATGAGGAGAGCTCAGTAGGAAAATTCGGTGGAGAAAAGAGACTGAGTAGCTTGGTTTACGCGGAAGACCAATCAAACTTCAAGACAAGAAGTTTGCACCACTTACGTAGGCCGCAGGCGCCCTCTCGAATAGCGAAAGGTGCCTCACCCTAGACACCTTCTCGAGTGGGTCTTAGCAGCCCAGGCATAATTAGTAAGTGAGGTGGGTTCCGCGCTCCAGATGGAGACTCAGCTGGAAGTTAAAGGGAAGAATGACAAGGAACTTTATGAATTGGAGCTCTAAGTTAACTCTTTGACAGAGAGAGCGAGATGGTGGTGGGGGACAGCCCCCAGTGAAATCAGAGGTGAGAGCACAAAGCAATACAGTAGGCAGACTCCGGTTTTTTTTGGGGGGGGAGATGCTCGAGAACATCCGGGTGGACTCCTGTGGCTCCATCCCGCATTTGCGTATGCCGAGCCTCCTTCCTCATGACCTTTTTCCAGAGTGGAATGCCTCCCCGGCTCCCGGCACATGATCAGTGCATGCTCAGTCACGATATCAGTGCCTGCTCAGCCACCTGATCACTGACGGTACAGTCACGTGATCAGCGCCTCTCAGTCACGTGATCACCGTAGGATAAACACGTGATCAGTGAACGACCAGCCACGTGATCACTGCATGCGCGGTCAGGTGGTCAGTTCCTGATCAGCCACCTGATCAGTGCGTGCACAGTCCCCTGATCAGCGCCTGTCAGTCACTGATCACTGCCTGATAAACACGTGATCAGTGCCCGAACAGCCACGTCATCAGTGCATGCGCAGTCACGTGATCAGTGCATGATAGCCACGTGATCAGTGCGTGCACAGTCCCATGATCAGCGCCTCTCAGTCACTGATCATTGCCTGATAAACAAGTGATCAGTGAATGATGAGCCATGTGATCAGTGCCCGATCAGCCACGTCATCAGTGCATGCGCAGTCACGTGATCAGTGCATGATAGCCACGTGATCAGTGCATGCTCAGTCACGTGATCTGGACTTGATCAGCCACGTGATCAGTGCCTGCAGAGTCACGTGATCAGGGCCTGCTGAGCTGCGTGATTCCTGCCGGCTCATCTGCTTGACAATTGCCAGCTGAGCTGCGTGATTCCTGCCTGGTCACGTGCTTGATTATTGCCAGTTGAGCAGCATGATTCGTCACTGCTGAGCTCCATGCTTATTGCCTGCTGATTGCGTGGTTCGTGTCTGCTCAGCTCTTTGAGTATCGCCTCCTGAGGTCCCTGTTCGGTCGCCACCTGCCGGGGACCAGCCCCAACTGATCCAGGGTATTCGAAGGAGAGATGGCCTAGGCGACTATTTATATGCTAATCAGAGATGTCAAGAATAATAGTATGAGGAGAGCTCAGTAGGAAAATTCGGTGGAGAAAAGAGACTGAGTAGCTTGGTTTACGCGGAAGACCAATCAAACTTCAAGACAAGAAGTTTGCACCACTTACGTAGGCCGCAGGCGCCCTCTCGAATAGCGAAAGGTGCCTCACCCTAGACACCTTCTCGAGTGGGTCTTAGCAGCCCAGGCATAATTAGTAAGCGTGGTGGGTTCCGCGCTCCAGATGGAGACTCAGCTGGAAGTTAAAGGGAAGAATGACAAGGAACTTTATGAATTGGAGCTGTAAGTTAACTCTTTGACAGAGAGAGCGAGATGGTGGTGGGGGACAGCCCCCAGTGAAATCAGAGGTGAGAGCACAAAGCAATACAGTAGGCAGACTCCGGTTTTTTTGGGGGAGATGCTCGAGAACATCTGGGTGGACTCCTGAGGCTCGATCCCGCATTTGCGTATGCCGAGCCTCCTTCCTCATGACCTTTGTCCAGAGTGGAATGCCTCCCCGGCTCCCGGCACATGATCAGTGCATGCTCAGTCACGATATCAGTGCCTGCTCAGACACGTGATCACTGACGGCACAGTCACGTGATCAGCGCCTCTCAGTCACGTGATCACCGTATGATAATCACGTGATCAGTGAACGACCAGCCACGTGATCACTGCATGCACGGTCAGGTGGCCAGTTCCTGATCAGCCACCTGATCAGTGCGTGCACAGTCCCCTGATCAGCGCCTGTCAGTCACTGATCACTGCCTGATAAACACGTGATCAGTGCCCGAACAGCCACGTCATCAGTGCATGCGCAGTCACGTGATCAGTGCATGATAGCCACGTGATCAGTGCGTGCACAGTCCCATGATCAGCGCCTGTCAGTCACTGATCACTGCCTGATAAACACGTGATCAGTGCCAGCCACGAACAGTCACGTCATCAGTGCATGATAGCCACGTGATCAGTGCATGCTCAGTCACGTGATCTGGACTTGATCAGCCACGTGATCAGTGCCTGCAGAGTCACGTGATCAGGGCCTGCTGAGCTGCGTGATTCCTGCCGGCTCATCTGCATGACAATTGCCAGCTGAGCTGCGTGATTCCTGTCGGCTCATCTGCTTGACAATTGCCAGCTGAGCTGCGTGATTCCTGCCTGGTCACGTGCTTGATTATTGCCAGTTGAGCAGCATGATTCGTCACTGCTGAGCTCCATGCTTATTGCCTGCTGATTGCGTGGTTCGTGTCTGCTCAGCTCTTTGAGTATCGCCTCCTGAGGTCCCTGTTCGGTCGCCACCTGCCGGGGACCAGCCCCAACTGATCCAGGGTATTCGAAGGAGAGATGGCCTAGGCGACTCTTTATATGCTAATCAGAGATGTCAAGAATAATAGTATGAGGAGAGCTCAGTAGGAAAATTCGGTGGAGAAAAGAGACTGAGTAGCTTGGTTTAAGCGGAAGACCAATCAAACTTCAAGACAAGAAGTTTGCACCACTTACGTAGGCCGGAGGCGCCCTCTCGAATAGCGAAAGGTGCCTCACCCTAGACACCTTCTCGAGTGGGTCTTAGCAGCCCAGGCATAATTAGTAAGCGTGGTGGGTTCCGCGCTCAGCCACGTGAGCAGTGCATAATAGCCACGTGATCAGTGCATGATCAGTCACGTGATCATTGCATGATCAGCCACGTGAGTAGTGCATGATAGCCACGTGATCAGTGCATGATCAGTCACGTGATCTGTGCATGATCAATTACGTTACCTTTGCATGATCAGTCACATGACCAGTAGATGTTAGCTACGTGATCATTGCAGGATCAGCCACGTGAGCACTGCATGATAGACACGTCATAAGTGCATGATTAGCTACATGAGCAGTGTATGATCAGCCACGTGATCAGTGCATGATCAGACACGTTAACAGTGTATGATCAGCAACGTGATCAGTGCATGATGCCTACGTGATCAGTTCATGATTAGTCACGTGATCTGTGCATGACAGGAACGTAATCAGTGTATGAAATCCACGTGATCAGTGAATTATAGCCACGTGATCAGTTCATGATTAGTCACGTGATCTGTGCATGACCTGGCTCGTGAACAGTGTATGATCAGCCACGTGATCAGTGCATTATAGCCACGTGATCAGTACATGATCAGTCAAGTGATCAGTGGGTGAACAGTCACCTGATCAGTGCATGATGAGCCACGTGATCAGTTCAGGATCAATTACGTGATCAGTGCATGATCAGTCACGTGACCAGTACATGGATGCTACATGATCACTGCATGATCAGCCACGTGAGCAGTGCATGATAGCCATGTGATCAGTGCATGATCAGTCACGTGATCAGTACATGATCAGTCACTTGAACAGTGCATGATCATTTACGTGATCTGTGCATGATGAATCACGTGACCAGTATATGGTAGCTACGTGATCATTGCATGACCAGCCACTTGAGCAGTGCATGATGGCCACGTGATATGTGCATGATCAGTTACGTGAGCAGAGTATGATCAGCCATGTGATCAGTGCATGAGTGCCACGTGATCAGTGCATGATCAGTCACGTGACAGGTGTGTGATCAGCCACGTGAACAGTGCATGCTCAGTCACGTGATCAGGGTCTGCTGAGCTGCGTGATTACTGTCTGTTCATCTGCTTGACAATTGCAATCTGAGCTGCAAGATTCCTGCCTGTCATCTGCTTGACAATTGCCAGCTGTGCTGCGTAATTCCTGCCTGCTCAGCTGCTTGATTATTGCCAGCTGAGCAGCATGATTCCTCACACCTGAGTTCAATGATTATTGCCTGCTGACTGTATGATTCGTGCCTACTCTGCTCTTTGTATATTGCCTCCAGAGGCACTTCATCAGTGTATGATAGCAAACATGATGAGCGCATGATCAGTCACGTGATCAGTGCATGATCCGTCACGTGATCAGTGCATGATCAGTCACGGTATCAGTGCATGATCAGCCACGTGATCAGTGAATGATCAATTACGTGATCATTGCATAATCAGCCACGTCATCAGTGCATGATTGCCACGTGATCAGTGCATGATAGCCACGTGATCAGTGCATGATCAGTCACGTGATACGTGTGTGATCAGCCATGTGAACAGTGCCTGCAGAGTCACGTGATCAGGGCCTGCTGAGCTGCGTGATTCCTGCCGGCTCATCTGCTTGACAATTGCCAGCTGAGCTGCGTGATTCCTGCCTGGTCACGTGCTTGATTATTGCCAGTTGAGCAGCATGATTCGTCACTGCTGAGCTCCATGCTTATTGCCTGCTGATTGCGTGGTTCGTGTCTGCTCAGCTCTTTGAGTATCGCCTCCTGAGGTCCCTGTTCGGTCGCCACCTGCCGGGGACCAGCCCCAACTGATCCAGGGTATTCGAAGGAGAGATGGCCTAGGCGACTCTTTATATGCTAATCAGAGATGTCAAGAATAATAGTATGAGGAGAGCTCAGTAGGAAAATTCGGTGGAGAAAAGAGACTGAGTAGCTTGGTTTACGCGGAAGACCAATCAAACTTCAATACAAGAAGTTTGCACCACTTACGTAGGCCGCAGGCGCCCTCTCGAATAGCGAAAGGTGCCTCACCCTAGACACCTTCTCGAGTGGGTCTTAGCAGCCCAGGCATAATTAGTAAGCGTGGTGGGTTCCGCGCTCCAGATGGAGACTCAGCTGGAAGTTAAAGGGAAGAATGACAAGGAACATTATGAATTGGAGCTCTAAGTTAACTCTTAGACAGAGAGAGCGAGATGGTGGTGGGGGACAGCCCCCAGTGAAAACAGAGGTGAGAGCACAAAGCAATACAGTAGGCAGACTCCGGTTTTTTTGGGGGGAGATGCTCGAGAACATCCGGGTGGACTCCTGTGGCTCGATCCCGCATTTGCGTATGCCGAGCCTCCTTCCTCATGACCTTTGTCCAGAGTGGAAGGCCTCCCCGGCTCCCGGCACATGATCAGTGCATGCTCAGTCACGATATCAGTGCCTGCTCAGCCACGTGATCACTGACGGTACAGTCACGTGATCAGCGCCTCTCAGTCACGTGATCACCGTAGGATAAACACGTGATCAGTGAACGACCAGCCACGTGATCACTGCATGCGCGGTCAGGTGGTCAGTTCCTGATCAGCCACCTGATCAGTGCGTGCACAGTCCCCTGATCAGCGCCTGTCAGTCACTGATCACTGCCTGATAAATACGTGATCAGTGCCCGAACAGCCACGTCATCAGTGCATGCGCAGTCACGTGATCAGTGCATGATAGCCACGTGATCAGTGCGTGCACAGTCCCATGATCAGCGCCTGTCAGTCACTGATCATTGCCTGATAAGCAAGTGATCAGTGAATGATGAGCCATGTGATCAGTGCCGGATCAGCCACGTCATCAGTGCATGCGCAGTCACGTCATCAGTGCATGATAGCCACGTGATCAGTGCATGCTCAGTCACGTGATCTGGACTTGATCAGCCACGTGATCAGTGCCTGCAGAGTCACGTGATCAGGGCCTGCTGAGCTGCGTGATTCCTGCCGGCTCATCTGCTTGACAATTGCCAGCTGAGCTGCGTGATTCCTGCCTGGTCACGTGCTTGATTATTGCCAGTTGAGCAGCATGATTCGTCACTGCTGAGCTCCATGCTTATTGCCTGCTGATTGCGTGGTTCGTGTCTGCTCAGCTCTTTGACTATCGCCTCCTGAGGTCCCTGTTCGGTCGCCACCTGCCGGGGACCAGCCCCAACTGATCCAGGGTATTCGAAGGAGAGATGGCCTAGGCGACTATTTATATGCTAATCAGAGATGTCAAGAATAATAGTATGAGGAGAGCTCAGTAGGAAAATTCGGTGGAGAAAAGAGACTGAGTAGCTTGGTTTACGCGGAAGACCAATCAAACTTCAAGACAAGAAGTTTGCACCACTTACGTAGGCCGCAGGCGCCCTCTCGAATAGCGAAAGGTGCCTCACACTAGACACCTTCTCGAGTGGGTCTTAGCAGCCCAGGCATAATTAGTAAGCGAGGTGGGTTGTGCGCTCCAGATGGAGACTCAGCTGGAAGTTAAAGGGAAGAATGACAAGGAACTTTATGAATTGGAGCTGTAAGTTAACTCTTTGACAGAGAGAGCGAGATGGTGGTGGGGGACAGCCCCCAGTTAAATCAGAGGTGAGAGCACAAAGCAATACAGTAGGCAGACTCCAGTTTTTTTGGGGGGGAGATGATCGAGAACATCTGGGTGGACTCCTGAGGCTCGATCCCGCATTTGCGTATGCCGAGCCTCCTTCCTCATGACCTTTGTCCAGAGTGGAATGCCTCCCCGGCTCCCGGCACATGATCAGTGCATGCTCAGTCACGATATCAGTGCCTGCTCAGACACGTGATCACTGACGGCACAGTCACGTGATCAGCGCCTCTCAGTCACGTGATCACCGTATGATAATCACGTGATCAGTGAACGACCAGCCACGTGATCACTGCATGCACGGTCAGGTGGCCAGTTCCTGATCAGCCACCTGATCAGTGCGTGCACAGTCCCCTGATCAGCGCCTGTCAGTCACTGATCACTGCTTGATAAACACGTGATCAGTGCACGAACAGCCACGTCATCAGTGCATGCGCAGTCACGTGATCAGTGCATGATAGCCACGTGATCAGTGCGTGCACAGTCCCATGATCAGCGCCTGTCAGTCACTGATCACTGCCTGATAAACACGTGATCAGTGCCCGAACAGTCACGTCATCAGTGCATGCTAGCCACGTGATAAGTGCATGCTCAGTCACGTGATCTGGACTTGATCAGCCACGTGATCAGTGCCTGCAGAGTCACGTGATCAGGGCCTGCTGAGCTGCGTGATTCCTGCCGGCTCATCTGCATGACAATTGCCAGCTGAGCTGCGTGATTCCTGTCGGCTCATCTGCTTGACAATTGCCAGCTGAGCTGCGTGATTCCTGCCTGGTCACGTGCTTGATTATTGCCAGTTGAGCAGCATGATTCGTCACTGCTGAGCTCCATGCTTATTGCCTGCTGATTGCGTGGTTGGTGTCTGCTCAGCTCTTTGAGTATCGCCTCCTGAGGTCCCTGTTCGGTCGCCACCTGCCGGGGACCAGCCCCAACTGATCCAGGGTATTCGAAGGAGAGATGGCCTAGGCGACTCTTTATATGCTAATCAGAGATGTCAAGAATAATAGTATGAGGAGAGCTCAGTAGGAAAATTCGGTGGAGAAAAGAGACTGAGTAGCTTGGTTTAAGCGGAAGACCAATCAAACTTCAAGACAAGAAGTTTGCACCACTTACGTAGGCCGGAGGCGCCCTCTCGAATAGCGAAAGGTGCCTCACCCTAGACACCTTCTCGAGTGGGTCTTAGCAGCCCAGGCATAATTAGTAAGCGTGGTGGGTTCCGCGCTCAGCCACGTGAGCAGTGCATAATAGCCACGTGATCAGTGCATGATCAGTCACGTGATCATTGCATGATCAGCCACGTGAGTAGTGCATGATAGCCACGTGATCAGTGCATGATCAGTCACGTGATCTGTGCATGATCAATTACGTTACCTTTGCATGATCAGTCACATGACCAGTAGATGTTAGCTACGTGATCATTGCAGGATCAGCCACGTGAGCACTGCATGATAGACACGTCATAAGTGCATGATTAGCTACATGAGCAGTGTATGATCAGCCACGTGATCAGTGCATGATCAGACACGTTAACAGTGTATGATCAGCAACGTGATCAGTGCATGATGCCTACGTGATCAGTTCATGATTAGTCACGTGATCTGTGCATGACAGGAACGTAATCAGTGTATGAAATCCACGTGATCAGTGAATTATAGCCACGTGATCAGTTCATGATTAGTCACGTGATCTGTGCATGACCTGGCTCGTGAACAGTGTATGATCAGCCACGTGATCAGTGCATTATAGCCACGTGATCAGTACATGATCAGTCAAGTGATCAGTGGGTGAACAGTCACCTGATCAGTGCATGATGAGCCACGTGATCAGTTCAGGATCAATTACGTGATCAGTGCATGATCAGTCACGTGACCAGTACATGGATGCTACATGATCACTGCATGATCAGCCACGTGAGCAGTGCATGATAGCCATGTGATCAGTGCATGATCAGTCACGTGATCAGTACATGATCAGTCACTTGAACAGTGCATGATCATTTACGTGATCTGTGCATGATGAATCACGTGACCAGTATATGGTAGCTACGTGATCATTGCATGACCAGCCACTTGAGCAGTGCATGATGGCCACGTGATATGTGCATGATCAGTTACGTGAGCAGAGTATGATCAGCCATGTGATCAGTGCATGAGTGCCACGTGATCAGTGCATGATCAGTCACGTGACAGGTGTGTGATCAGCCACGTGAACAGTGCATGCTCAGTCACGTGATCAGGGTCTGCTGAGCTGCGTGATTACTGTCTGTTCATCTGCTTGACAATTGCAATCTGAGCTGCAAGATTCCTGCCTGTCATCTGCTTGACAATTGCCAGCTGTGCTGCGTAATTCCTGCCTGCTCAGCTGCTTGATTATTGCCAGCTGAGCAGCATGATTCCTCACACCTGAGTTCAATGATTATTGCCTGCTGACTGTATGATTCGTGCCTACTCTGCTCTTTGTATATTGCCTCCAGAGGCACTTCATCAGTGTATGATAGCAAACATGATGAGCGCATGATCAGTCACATGATCAGTGCATGATCCGTCACGTGATCAGTGCATGATCAGTCACGGTATCAGTGCATGATCAGCCACGTGATCAGTGAATGATCAATTACGTGATCATTGCATAATCAGCCACGTGATCAGTGCATGATTGCCACGTGATCAGTGCATGATAGCCACGTGATCAGTGCATGATCAGTCACGTGATACGTGTGTGATCAGCCACGTGATCAGTGCCTGCAGAGTCACGTGATCAGGGCCTGCTGAGCTGCGTGATTCCTGCCGGCTCATCTGCTTGACAGTTGCCAGCTGAGCTGCGTGATTCCTGCCTGGTCACGTGCTTGATTATTGCCAGTTGAGCAGCATGATTCGTCACTGCTGAGCTCCATGCTTATTGCCTGCTGATTGCGTGGTTCGTGTCTGCTCAGCTCTTTGAGTATCGCCTCCTGAGGTCCCTGTTCGGTCGCCACCTGCCGGGGACCAGCCCCAACTGATCCAGGGTATTCGAAGGAGAGATGGCCTAGGCGACTCTTTATATGCTAATCAGAGATGTCAAGAATAATAGTATGAGGAGAGCTCAGTAGGAAAATTCGGTGGAGAAAAGAGACTGAGTAGCTTGGTTTACGCGGAAGACCAATCAAACTTCAAGACAAGAAGTTTGCACCACTTACGTAGGCCGCAGGCGCCCTCTCGAATAGCGAAAGGTGCCTCACCCTAGACACCTTCTCGAGTGGGTCTTAGCAGCCCAGGCATAATTAGTAAGTGTGGTGGGTTCCGCGCTCCAGATGGAGACTCAGCTGGAAGTTAAAGGGAAGAATGACAAGGAACTTTATGAATTGGAGCTCTAAGTTAACTCTTTGACAGAGAGAGCGAGATGGTGGTGGGGGACAGCCCCCAGTGAAATCAGAGGTGAGAGCACAAAGCAATACAGTAGGCAGACTCCGGTTTTTTTGGGGGGGAGATGCTCGAGAACATCCGGGTGGACTCCTGTGGCTCCATCCCGCATTTGCGTATGCCGAGCCTCCTTCCTCATGACCTTTTTCCAGAGTGGAATGCCTCCCCGGCTCCCGGCACATGATCAGTGCATGCTCAGTCACGATATCAGTGCCTGCTCAGCCACGTGATCACTGACGGTACAGTCACGTGATCAGCGCCTCTCAGTCACGTGATCACCGTAGGATAAACACGTGATCAGTGAACGACCAGCCACGTGATCACTGCATGCGCGGTCAGGTGGTCAGTTCCTGATCAGCCACCTGATCAGTGCGTGCACAGTCCCCTGATCAGCGCCTGTCAGTCACTGATCACTGCCTGATAAATACGTGATCAGTGCCCGAACAGCCACGTCATCAGTGCATGCGCAGTCACGTGATCAGTGCATGATAGCCACGTGATCAGTGCGTGCACAGTCCCATGATCAGCGCCTCTCAGTCACTGATCATTGCCTGATAAACAAGTGATCAGTGAATGATGAGCCATGTGATCAGTGCCGGATCAGCCACGTCATCAGTGCATGCGCAGTCACGTCATCAGTGCATGATAGCCACGTGATCAGTGCATGCTCAGTCACGTGATCTGGACTTGATCAGCCACGTGATCAGTGCCTGCAGAGTCACGTGATCAGGGCCTGCTGAGCTGCGTGATTCCTGCCGGCTCATCTGCTTGACAATTGCCAGCTGAGCTGCGTGATTCCTGCCTGGTCACGTGCTTGATTATTGCCAGTTGAGCAGCATGATTCGTCACTGCTGAGCTCCATGCTTATTGCCTGCTGATTGCGTGGTTCGTGTCTGCTCAGCTCTTTGAGTATTGCCTCCTGAGGTCCCTGTTCGGTCGCCACCTGCCGGGGACCAGCCCCAACTGATCCAGGGTATTCGAAGGAGAGATGGCCTAGGCGACTATTTATATGCTAATCAGAGATGTCAAGAATAATAGTATGAGGAGAGCTCAGTAGGAAAATTCGGTGGAGAAAAGAGACTGAGTAGCTTGGTTTACGCGGAAGACCAATCAAACTTCAAGACAAGAAGTTTGCACCACTTACGTAGGCCGCAGGCGCCCTCTCGAATAGCGAAAGGTGCCTCACCCTAGACACCTTCTCGAGTGGGTCTTAGCAGCCCAGGCATAATTAGTAAGCGTGGTGGGTTCCGCGCTCCAGATGGAGACTCAGCTGGAAGTTAAAGGGAAGAATGACAAGGAACTTTATGAATTGGAGCTCTAAGTTAACTCTTTGACAGAGAGAGCGAGATGGTGGTGGGGGACAGCCCCCAGTGAAATCAGAGGTGAGAGCACAAAGCAATACAGTAGGCAGACTCCGGTTTTTTTGGGGGGAGATGCTCGAGAATATCCGGGTGGACCCCTGAGGCTGGATCCCGCATTTGCGTATGCCGAGCCTCCTTCCTCATGACCTTTGTCCAGAGTCGAAGGCCTCCCCGGCTCCCGGCACATGATCAGTGCATGCTCAGTCACGATATCAGTGCCTGCTCAGCCACGTGATCACTGACGGCACAGTCACGTGATCAGCGCCTCTCAGTCACGTGATCACCGTATGATAAACACGTGATCAGTGATCGACCAGCCACGTGATCACTGCATGCACGGTCAGGTGGTCAGTTCCTGATCAGCCACCTGATCAGTGCGTGCACAGTCCCCTGATCAGCGCCTGTCAGTCACTGATCACTGCCTGCAGTCACGTGATCAGTGCATGATAGCCACGTCATCAGTGCATGCGCAGTCACGTGATCAGTGCACTGATCATTGCCTGATCAGTGATCAGTGCGATCAGTCACGTCATCAGTGCATGATAGCCACGTGATCAGTGCATGCTCAGTCACGTGATCTGGACTTGATCAGCCACGTGATCAGTGCCTGTAGAGTCACGTGATCAGGGCCTGCTGAGCTGCGTGATTCCTGCCGGCTCATCTGCATGACAATTGCCAGCTGAGCTGCGTGATTCCTGTCGGCTCATCTGCTTGACAATTGCCAGCTGAGCTGCGTGATTCCTGCCTGGTCACGTGCTTGATTATTGCCAGTTGAGCAGCATGATTCGTCACAGCTGAGCTCCATGCTTATTGCCTGCTGATTGCGTGGTTCGTGTCTGCTCAGCTCTTTGAGTATCGCCTCCTGAGGTCCCTGTTCGGTCGCCACCTGCCGGGGACCAGCCCCAACTGATCCAGGGTATTCGAAGGAGAGATGGCCTAGGCGACTATTTATATGCTAATCAGAGATGTCAAGAATAATAGTATGAGGAGAGCTCAGTAGGAAAATTCGGTGGAGAAAAGAGACTGAGTAGCTTGGTTTACGCGGAAGACCAATCAAACTTCAAGACAAGAAGTTTGCACCACTTACGTAGGCCACAGGCCCCCTCTCGAATAGCGAAAGGTGCCTCACCCTAGACACCTTCTCGAGTGGGTCTTAGCAGCCCAGGCATAATTAGTAAGCGTGGTGGGTTCCGCGCTCCAGATGGAGACTCAGCTGGAAGTTAAAGGGAAGAATGACAAGGAACTTTATGAATTGGAGCTCTAAGTTAACTCTTTGACAGAGAGAGCGAGATGGTGGTGGGGGACAGCCCCCCAGTGAAATCAGAGGTGAGAGCACAAAACAATACAGTAGGCAGACTCCGGTTTTTTGGGGGGAGATGCTCGAGAACATCTGAGTGGACTCCTGAGGCTCGATCCCGCATTTGCGTATGCCGAGCCTCCTTCCTCATGACCTTTGTCCAGAGTGGAATGCCTCCCCGGCTCCCAGCACATGATCAGTGCATGCTCAGTCACGATATCAGTGCCTGCTCAGCCACGTGATCACTGCGTGCACAGTCCCATGATCAGCGCCTCTCAGTCACGTGATCACCGTATGATAATCACGTGATCAGTGAACGACCAGCCACGTGATCACTGCATGCACGGTCAGGTGGTCAGTTCCTGATCAGCCACCTGATCAGTGCGTGCACAGTCCCTGATCAGCGCCTGTCAGTCACTGATCACTGCCTGATAAACACGTGATCAGTGCCCGAACAGCCACGTCATCAGTGCATGCACAGTCCCATGATCAGCGCCTGTCAGTCACTGATCATTGCTTGATAAACACGTGATCAGTGAATGATGAGCCATGTGATCAGTGCCCGATCAGCCACATCATCAGTGCATGCGCAGTCACGTCTTCAGTGCATGATAGCCACGTGATCAGTGCATGCTCAGTCACGTGATCTGGACTTGATCAGCCACGTGATCAGTGCCTGCAGAGTCACGTGATCAGGGCCTGCTGAGCTGCGTGATTCCTGCCGGCTCATCTGCTTGACAATTGCCAGCTGAGCTGCGTGATTCCTGCCTGGTCACGTGCTTGATTATTGCCAGTTGAGCAGCATGATTCGTCACTGCTGAGCTCCATGCTTATTGCCTGCTGATTGCGTGGTTGGTGTCTGCTCAGCTCTTTGAGTATTGCCTCCTGAGGTCCCTGTTCGGTCGCCACCTGCCGGGGACCAGCCCCAACTGATCCAGGGTATTCGAAGGAGAGATGGCCTAGGCGACTCTTTATATGCTAATCAGAGATGTCAAGAATAATAGTATGAGGAGAGCTCAGTAGGAAAATTCGGTGGAGAAAAGAGACTGAGTAGCTTGGTTTACGCGGAAGACCAATCAAACTTCAAGACAAGAAGTTTGCACCACTTACGTAGGCCGCAGGCGCCCTCTCGAATAGCGAAAGGTGCCTCACCCTAGACACCTTCTCGAGTGGGTCTTAGCAGCCCAGGCATAATTAGTAAGTGAGGTGGGTTCCGCGCTCCAGATGGAGACTCAGCTGGAAGTTAAAGGGAAGAATGACAAGGAACTTTATGAATTGGAGCTCTAAGTTAACTCTTTGACAGAGAGAGCGAGATGGTGGTGGGGGACAGCCCCCAGTGAAATCAGAGGTGAGAGCACAAAGCAATACAGTAGGCAGACTCCGGTTTTTTGGGGGGGAGATGCTCGAGAACATCCGGGTGGACTCCTGTGGCTCCATCCCGCATTTGCGTATGCCGAGCCTCCTTCCTCATGACCTTTTTCCAGAGTGGAATGCCTCCCCGGCTCCCGGCACATGATCAGTGCATGCTCAGTCACGATATCAGTGCCTGCTCAGCCACGTGATCACTGACGGTACAGTCACGTGATCAGCGCCTCTCAGTCACGTGATCACCGTAGGATAAACACGTGATCAGTGAACGACCAGCCACGTGATCACTGCATGCGCGGTCAGGTGGTCAGTTCCTGATCAGCCACCTGATCAGTGCGTGCACAGTCCCCTGATCAGCGCCTGTCAGTCACTGATCACTGCCTGATAAATACGTGATCAGTGCCCGAACAGCCACGTCATCAGTGCATGCGCAGTCACGTGATCAGTGCATGATAGCCACGTGATCAGTGCGTGCACAGTCCCATGATCAGCGCCTCTCAGTCACTGATCATTGCCTGATAAACAAGTGATCAGTGAATGATGAGCCATGTGATCAGTGCCGGATCAGCCACGTCATCAGTGCATGCGCAGTCACGTCATCAGTGCATGATCAGCCACGTGATCAGTGCCTGCTCAGTCACGTGATCTGGACTTGATCAGCCACGTGATCAGTGCCTGCAGAGTCACCTGCGTGATCAGGGCCTGCTGAGCTGCGTGATTCCTGCCGGCTCATCTGCTTGACAATTGCCAGCTGAGCTGCGTGATTCCTGCCTGGTCACGTGCTTGATTATTGCCAGTTGAGCAGCATGATTCGTCACTGCTGAGCTCCATGCTTATTGCCTGCTGATTGCGTGGTTCGTGTCTGCTCAGCTCTTTGAGTATTGCCTCCTGAGGTCCCTGTTCGGTCGCCACCTGCCGGGGACCAGCCCCAACTGATCCAGGGTATTCGAAGGAGAGATGGCCTAGGCGACTATTTATATGCTAATCAGAGATGTCAAGAATAATAGTATGAGGAGAGCTCAGTAGGAAAATTCGGTGGAGAAAAGAGACTGAGTAGCTTGGTTTACGCGGAAGACCAATCAAACTTCAAGACAAGAAGTTTGCACCACTTACGTAGGCCGCAGGCGCCCTCTCGAATAGCGAAAGGTGCCTCACCCTAGACACCTTCTCGAGTGGGTCTTAGCAGCCCAGGCATAATTAGTAAGCGTGGTGGGTTCCGCGCTCCAGATGGAGACTCAGCTGGAAGTTAAAGGGAAGAATGACAAGGAAATTTGCATGAATTGGAGCTGTAAGTTAACTCTTTGACAGAGAGAGAGCGAGATGGTGGTGGGGGACAGCCCCCAGTGAAATCAGAGGTGAGAGCACAAAGCAAACAGTAGGCAGACTCCGGTTTTTTTTTGGGGGGAGATGCTCGAGAACATCTGGGTGGACTCCTGAGGCTCGATCCCGCATTTGCGTATGCCGAGCCTCCTTCCTCATGACCTTTGTCCAGAGTGGAATGCCTCCCCCGGCTCCCGGCACATGATCAGTGCATGCTCAGTCACGATATCAGTGCCTGCTCAGACACGTGATCACTGACGGCACAGTCACGTGATCAGCGCCTCTCAGTCACGTGATCACCGTATGATAATCACGTGATCAGTGAACGACCAGCCACGTGATCACTGCATGCACGCGGTCAGGTGGCCAGTTCCTGATCAGCCACCTGATCAGTGCGTGCACAGTCCCCTGATCAGCGCCTGTCAGTCACTGATCACTGCTTGATAAACACGTGATCAGTGCCCGAACAGCCACGTCATCAGTGCATGCCAGTCACGTGATCAGTGCATGATAGCCACGTGATCAGTGCGTGCACAGTCCCATGATCAGCGCCTGTCAGTCACTGATCACTGCCTGATAAACACGTGATCAGTGCCAGCCGAACAGCCACGTCATCAGTGCATGCTAGCCACGTGATCAGTGCATGCTCAGTCACGTGATCTGGACTTGATCAGCCACGTGATCAGTGCCTGCAGAGTCACGTGATCAGGGCCTGCTGAGCTGCGTGATTCCTGCCGGCTCATCTGCATGACAATTGCCAGCTGAGCTGCGTGATTCCTGTCGGCTCATCTGCTTGACAATTTCCAGCTGAGCTGCGTGATTCCTGCCTGGTCACGTGCTTGATTATTGCCAGTTGAGCAGCATGATTCGTCACTGCTGAGCTCCATGCTTATTGCCTGCTGATTGCGTGGTTCGTGTCTGCTCAGCTCTTTGAGTATCGCCTCCTGAGGTCCCTGTTCGGTCGCCACCTGCCGGGGACCAGCCCCAACTGATCCAGGGTATTCGAAGGAGAGATGGCCTAGGCGACTCTTTATATGCTAATCAGAGATGTCAAGAATAATAGTATGAGGAGAGCTCAGTAGGAAAATTCGGTGGAGAAAAGAGACTGAGTAGCTTGGTTTAAGCGGAAGACCAATCAAACTTCAAGACAAGAAGTTTGCACCACTTACGTAGGCCGGAGGCGCCCTCTCGAATAGCGAAAGGTGCCTCACCCTAGACACCTTCTCGAGTGGGTCTTAGCAGCCCAGGCATAATTAGTAAGCGTGGTGGGTTCCGCGCTCAGCCACGTGAGCAGTGCATAATAGCCACGTGATCAGTGCATGATCAGTCACGTGATCATTGCATGATCAGCCACGTGAGTAGTGCATGATAGCCACGTGATCAGTGCATGATCAGTCACGTGATCTGTGCATGATCAATTACGTTACCTTTGCATGATCAGTCACATGACCAGTAGATGTTAGCTACGTGATCATTGCAGGATCAGCCACGTGAGCACTGCATGATAGACACGTCATAAGTGCATGATTAGCTACATGAGCAGTGTATGATCAGCCACGTGATCAGTGCATGATCAGACACGTTAACAGTGTATGATCAGCAACGTGATCAGTGCATGATGCCTACGTGATCAGTTCATGATTAGTCACGTGATCTGTGCATGACAGGAACGTAATCAGTGTATGAAATCCACGTGATCAGTGAATTATAGCCACGTGATCAGTTCATGATTAGTCACGTGATCTGTGCATGACCTGGCTCGTGAACAGTGTATGATCAGCCACGTGATCAGTGCATTATAGCCACGTGATCAGTACATGATCAGTCAAGTGATCAGTGGGTGAACAGTCACCTGATCAGTGCATGATGAGCCACGTGATCAGTTCAGGATCAATTACGTGATCAGTGCATGATCAGTCACGTGACCAGTACATGGATGCTACATGATCACTGCATGATCAGCCACGTGAGCAGTGCATGATAGCCATGTGATCAGTGCATGATCAGTCACGTGATCAGTACATGATCAGTCACTTGAACAGTGCATGATCATTTACGTGATCTGTGCATGATGAATCACGTGACCAGTATATGGTAGCTACGTGATCATTGCATGACCAGCCACTTGAGCAGTGCATGATGGCCACGTGATATGTGCATGATCAGTTACGTGAGCAGAGTATGATCAGCCATGTGATCAGTGCATGAGTGCCACGTGATCAGTGCATGATCAGTCACGTGACAGGTGTGTGATCAGCCACGTGAACAGTGCATGCTCAGTCACGTGATCAGGGTCTGCTGAGCTGCGTGATTACTGTCTGTTCATCTGCTTGACAATTGCAATCTGAGCTGCAAGATTCCTGCCTGTCATCTGCTTGACAATTGCCAGCTGTGCTGCGTAATTCCTGCCTGCTCAGCTGCTTGATTATTGCCAGCTGAGCAGCATGATTCCTCACACCTGAGTTCAATGATTATTGCCTGCTGACTGTATGATTCGTGCCTACTCTGCTCTTTGTATATTGCCTCCAGAGGCACTTCATCAGTGTATGATAGCAAACATGATGAGCGCATGATCAGTCACATGATCAGTGCATGATCCGTCACGTGATCAGTGCATGATCAGTCACGGTATCAGTGCATGATCAGCCACGTGATCAGTGAATGATCAATTACGTGATCATTGCATAATCAGCCACGTGATCAGTGCATGATTGCCACGTGATCAGTGCATGATAGCCACCTGATCAGTGCATGATCAGTCACGTGATACGTGTGTGATCAGCCACGTGATCAGTGCCTGCAGAGTCACGTGATCAGGGCCTGCTGAGCTGCGTGATTCCTGCCGGCTCATCTGCTTGACAGTTGCCAGCTGAGCTGCGTGATTCCTGCCTGGTCACGTGCTTGATTATTGCCAGTTGAGCAGCATGATTCGTCACTGCTGAGCTCCATGCTTATTGCCTGCTGATTGCGTGGTTCGTGTCTGCTCAGCTCTTTGAGTATCGCCTCCTGAGGTCCCTGTTCGGTCGCCACCTGCCGGGGACCAGCCCCAACTGATCCAGGGTATTCGAAGGAGAGATGGCCTAGGCGACTCTTTATATGCTAATCAGAGATGTCAAGAATAATAGTATGAGGAGAGCTCAGTAGGAAAATTCGGTGGAGAAAAGAGACTGAGTAGCTTGGTTTACGCGGAAGACCAATCAAACTTCAAGACAAGAAGTTTGCACCACTTACGTAGGCCGCAGGCGCCCTCTCGAATAGCGAAAGGTGCCTCACCCTAGACACCTTCTCGAGTGGGTCTTAGCAGCCCAGGCATAATTAGTAAGTGTGGTGGGTTCCGCGCTCCAGATGGAGACTCAGCTGGAAGTTAAAGGGAAGAATGACAAGGAACTTTATGAATTGGAGCTCTAAGTTAACTCTTTGACAGAGAGAGCGAGATGGTGGTGGGGGACAGCCCCCAGTGAAATCAGAGGTGAGAGCACAAAGCAATACAGTAGGCAGACTCCGGTTTTTTTGGGGGGAGATGCTCGAGAACATCCGGGTGGACTCCTGTGGCTCCATCCCGCATTTGCGTATGCCGAGCCTCCTTCCTCATGACCTTTTTCCAGAGTGGAATGCCTCCCCGGCTCCCGGCACATGATCAGTGCATGCTCAGTCACGATATCAGTGCCTGCTCAGCCACGTGATCACTGACGGTACAGTCACGTGATCAGCGCCTCTCAGTCACGTGATCACCGTAGGATAAACACGTGATCAGTGAACGACCAGCCACGTGATCACTGCATGCGCGGTCAGGTGGTCAGTTCCTGATCAGCCACCTGATCAGTGCGTGCACAGTCCCCTGATCAGCGCCTGTCAGTCACTGATCACTGCCTGATAAACACGTGATCAGTGCCCGAACAGCCACGTCATCAGTGCATGCGCAGTCACGTGATCAGTGCATGATAGCCACGTGATCAGTGCGTGCACAGTCCCATGATCAGCGCCTCTCAGTCACTGATCATTGCCTGATAAACAAGTGATCAGTGAATGATGAGCCATGTGATCAGTGCCCGATCAGCCACGTCATCAGTGCATGCGCAGTCACGTCATCAGTGCATGATAGCCACGTGATCAGTGCATGCTCAGTCACGTGATCTGGACTTGATCAGCCACGTGATCAGTGCCTGCAGAGTCACGTGATCAGGGCCTGCTGAGCTGCGTGATTCCTGCCGGCTCATCTGCTTGACAATTGCCAGCTGAGCTGCGTGATTCCTGCCTGGTCACGTGCTTGATTATTGCCAGTTGAGCAGCATGATTCGTCACTGCTGAGCTCCATGCTTATTGCCTGCTGATTGCGTGGTTCGTGTCTGCTCAGCTCTTTGAGTATTGCCTCCTGAGGTCCCTGTTCGGTCGCCACCTGCCGGGGACCAGCCCCAACTGATCCAGGGTATTCGAAGGAGAGATGGCCTAGGCGACTATTTATATGCTAATCAGAGATGTCAAGAATAATAGTATGAGGAGAGCTCAGTAGGAAAATTCGGTGGAGAAAAGAGACTGAGTAGCTTGGTTTACGAGGAAGACCAATCAAACTTCAAGACAAGAAGTTTGCACCACTTACGTAGGCCGCAGGCGCCCTCTCGAATAGCGAAAGGTGCCTCACCCTAGACACCTTCTCGAGTGGGTCTTAGCAGCCCAGGCATAATTAGTAAGCGTGGTGGGTTCCGCGCTCCAGATGGAGACTCAGCTGGAAGTTAAAGGGAAGAATGACAAGGAACTTTATGAATTGGAGCTCTAAGTTAACTCTTTGACAGAGAGAGCGAGATGGTGGTGGGGGACAGCCCCCAGTGAAATCAGAGGTGAGAGCACAAAGCAATACAGTAGGCAGACTCCGGTTTTTTTGGGGGGAGATGCTCGAGAACATCTGGGTGGACCCCTGAGGCTCGATCCCGCATTTGCGTATGCCGAGCCTCCTTCCTCATGACCTTTGTCCAGAGTGGAATGCCTCCCCGGCTCCCGGCACATGATCAGTGCATGCTCAGTCACGATATCAGTGCCTGCTCAGACACGTGATCACTGACGGCACAGTCACGTGATCAGCGCCTCTCAGTCACGTGATCACCGTATGATAATCACGTGATCAGTGAACGACCAGCCACGTGATCACTGCATGCACGGTCAGGTGGCCAGTTCCTGATCAGCCACCTGATCAGTGCGTGCACAGTCCCCTGATCAGCGCCTGTCAGTCACTGATCACTGCCTGATAAACACGTGATCAGTGCCCGAACAGCCACGTCATCAGTGCATGCGCAGTCACGTGATCAGTGCATGATAGCCACGTGATCAGTGCGTGCACAGTCCCATGATCAGCGCCTGTCAGTCACTGATCACTGCCTGATAAACACGTGATCAGTGCCCGAACAGTCACGTCATCAGTGCATGATAGCCACGTGATCAGTGCATGCTCAGTCACGTGATCTGGACTTGATCAGCCACGTGATCAGTGCCTGCAGAGTCACGTGATCAGGGCCTGCTGAGCTGCGTGATTCCTGCCGGCTCATCTGCATGACAATTGCCAGCTGAGCTGCGTGATTCCTGTCGGCTCATCTGCTTGACAATTTCCAGCTGAGCTGCGTGATTCCTGCCTGGTCACGTGCTTGATTATTGCCAGTTGAGCAGCATGATTCGTCACTGCTGAGCTCCATGCTTATTGCCTGCTGATTGCGTGGTTCGTGTCTGCTCAGCTCTTTGAGTATCGCCTCCTGAGGTCCCTGTTCGGTCGCCACCTGCCGGGGACCAGCCCCAACTGATCCAGGGTATTCGAAGGAGAGATGGCCTAGGCGACTCTTTATATGCTAATCAGAGATGTCAAGAATAATAGTATGAGGAGAGCTCAGTAGGAAAATTCGGTGGAGAAAAGAGACTGAGTAGCTTGGTTTAAGCGGAAGACCAATCAAACTTCAAGACAAGAAGTTTGCACCACTTACGTAGGCCGCAGGCGCCCTCTCGAATAGCGAAAGGTGCCTCACCCTAGACACCTTCTCGAGTGGGTCTTAGCAGCCCAGGCATAATTAGTAAGCGTGGTGGGTTCCGCGCTCAGCCACGTGAGCAGTGCATAATAGCCACGTGATCAGTGCATGATCAGTCACGTGATCATTGCATGAGAAGCCACGTGAGTAGTGCATGATAGCCCCGTGATCAGTGCAATCAGTCACGTGATCTGTGCATGAACAATTACGTTACCTTTGCATGATCAGTCACGTGACCAGTAGATGTTAGCTACGTGATCATTGCAGGATCAGCCACGTGAGCACTGCATGATAGACACGTCATAAGTGCATGATTAGCTACATGAGCAGTGTATGATCAGCCACGTGATCAGTGCATGATCAGACACGTTAACAGTGTATGATCAGCAACGTGATCAGTGCATGATGCCTACGTGATCAGTTCATGATTAGTCACGTGATCTGTGCATGACAGGAACGTAATCAGTGTATGAAATCCACGTGATCAGTGAATTATAGCCACGTGATCAGCTCATGATTAGTCACGTGATCTGTGCATGACCTGGCGTGCATCAGCCACGTGATCAGTGCATTATCAGTCACCTGATCAGTGCATGATGAGCCACGTGATCAGTTCAGGATCAATTACGTGATCAGTGCATGATCAGTCACGTGACCAGTACATGGATGCTACATGATCACTGCATGATCAGCCACGTGAGCAGTGCATGATAGCCATGTGATCAGTGCATGATCAGTCACGTGATCAGTACATGATCAGTCACTTGAACAGTGCATGATCATTTACGTGATCTGTGCATGATGAATCACGTGACCAGTATATGGTAGCTACGTGATCATTGCATGACCAGCCACTTGAGCAGTGCATGATGGCCACGTGATATGTGCATGATCAGTTACGTGAGCAGAGTATGATCAGCCATGTGATCAGTGCATGAGTGCCACGTGATCAGTGCATGATCAGTCACGTGACAGGTGTGTGATCAGCCACGTGAACAGTGCATGCTCAGTCACGTGATCAGGGTCTGCTGAGCTGCGTGATTACTGTCTGTTCATCTGCTTGACAATTGCAATCTGAGCTGCAAGATTCCTGCCTGTCATCTGCTTGACAATTGCCAGCTGTGCTGCGTAATTCCTGCCTGCTCAGCTGCTTGATTATTGCCAGCTGAGCAGCATGATTCCTCACACCTGAGTTCAATGATTATTGCCTGCTGACTGTATGATTCGTGCCTACTCTGCTCTTTGTATATTGCCTCCAGAGGCACTTCATCAGTGTATGATAGCAAACATGATGAGCGCATGATCAGTCACATGATCAGTGCATGATCCGTCACGTGATCAGTGCATGATCAGTCACGGTATCAGTGCATGATCAGCCACGTGATCAGTGAATGATCAATTACGTGATCATTGCACAATCAGCCACGTGATCAGTGCATGATTGCCACGTGATCAGTGCATGATAGCCACCTGATCAGTGCATGATCAGTCACGTGATACGTGTGTGATCAGCCACGTGATCAGTGCCTGCAGAGTCACGTGATCAGGGCCTGCTGAGCTGCGTGATTCCTGCCGGCTCATCTGCTTGACAGTTGCCAGCTGAGCTGCGTGATTCCTGCCTGGTCACGTGCTTGATTATTGCCAGTTGAGCAGCATGATTCGTCACTGCTGAGCTCCATGCTTATTGCCTGCTGATTGCGTGGTTCGTGTCTGCTCAGCTCTTTGAGTATCGCCTCCTGAGGTCCCTGTTCGGTCGCCACCTGCCGGGGACCAGCCCCAACTGATCCAGGGTATTCGAAGGAGAGATGGCCTAGGCGACTCTTTATATGCTAATCAGAGATGTCAAGAATAATAGTATGAGGAGAGCTCAGTAGGAAAATTCGGTGGAGAAAAGAGACTGAGTAGCTTGGTTTACGCGGAAGACCAATCAAACTTCAAGACAAGAAGTTTGCACCACTTACGTAGGCCGCAGGCGCCCTCTCGAATAGCGAAAGGTGCCTCACCCTAGACACCTTCTCGAGTAGGTCTTAGCAGCCCAGGCATAATTAGTAAGTGTGGTGGGTTCCGCGCTCCAGATGGAGACTCAGCTGGAAGTTAAAGGGAAGAATGACAAGGAACTTTATGAATTGGAGCTCTAAGTTAACTCTTTGACAGAGAGAGCGAGATGGTGGTGGGGGACAGCCCCCAGTGAAATCAGAGGTGAGAGCACAAAGCAATACAGTAGGCAGACTCCGGTTTTTTTGGGGGGGGGAGATGCTCGAGAACATCCGGGTGGACTCCTGTGGCTCCATCCCGCATTTGCGTATGCCGAGCCTCCTTCCTCATGACCTTTTTCCAGAGTGGAATGCCTCCCTGGCTCCCGGCACATGATCAGTGCATGCTCAGTCACGATATCAGTGCCTGCTCAGCCACGTGATCACTGACGGCACAGTCACGTGATCAGCGCCTCTCAGTCACGTGATCACCGTAGGATAAACACGTGATCAGTGAACGACCAGCCACGTGATCACTGCATGCGCGGTCAGGTGGTCAGTTCCTGATCAGCCACCTGATCAGTGCGTGCACAGTCCCCTGATCAGCGCCTGTCAGTCACTGATCACTGCCTGATAAATACGTGATCAGTGCCCGAACAGCCACGTCATCAGTGCATGCGCAGTCACGTGATCAGTGCATGATAGCCACGTGATCAGTGCGTGCACAGTCCCATGATCAGCGCCTCTCAGTCACTGATCATTGCCTGATAAACAAGTGATCAGTGAATGATGAGCCATGTGATCAGTGCCCAATCAGCCACGTCATCAGTGCATGCGCAGTCACGTCATCAGTGCATGATAGCCACGTGATCAGTGCATGCTCAGTCACGTGATCTGGACTTGATCAGCCACGTGATCAGTGCCTGCAGAGTCACGTGATCAGGGCCTGCTGAGCTGCGTGATTCCTGCCGGCTCATCTGCTTGACAATTGCCAGCTGAGCTGCGTGATTCCTGCCTGGTCACGTGCTTGATTATTGCCAGTTGAGCAGCATGATTCGTCACTGCTGAGCTCCATGCTTATTGCCTGCTGATTGCGTGGTTCGTGTCTGCTCAGCTCTTTGAGTATTGCCTCCTGAGGTCCCTGTTCGGTCGCCACCTGCCGGGGACCAGCCCCAACTGATCCAGGGTATTCGAAGGAGAGATGGCCTAGGCGACTATTTATATGCTAATCAGAGATGTCAAGAATAATAGTATGAGGAGAGCTCAGTAGGAAAATTCGGTGGAGAAAAGAGACTGAGTAGCTTGGTTTACGCGGAAGACCAATCAAACTTCAAGACAAGAAGTTTGCACCACTTACGTAGGCCGTAGGAGCCCTCTCGAATAGCGAAAGGTGCCTCACCCTAGACACCTTCTCGAGTGGGTCTTAGCAGCCCAGGCATAATTAGTAAGCGTGGTGGGTTCCGCGCTCCAGATGGAGACTCAGCTGGAAGTTAAAGGGAAGAATGACAAGGAACTTTATGAATTGGAGCTCTAAGTTAACTCTTTGACAGAGAGAGCGAGATGGTGGTGGGGGACAGCCCCCAGTGAAATCAGAGGTGAGAGCACAAAGCAATACAGTAGGCAGACTCCGGTTTTTTGGGGGGAGATGCTCGAGAATATCCGGGTGGACCCCTGAGGCTCGATCCCGCATTTGCGTATGCCGAGCCTCCTTCCTCATGACCTTTGTCCAGAGTGGAAGGCCTCCCCGGCTCCCGGCACATGATCAGTGCATGCTCAGTCACGATATCAGTGCCTGCTCAGCCACGTGATCACTGACGGCACAGTCACGTGATCAGCGCCTCTCAGTCACGTGATCACCGTATGATAAACACGTGATCAGTGATCGACCAGCCACGTGATCACTGCATGCACGGTCAGGTGGTCAGTTCCTGATCAGCCACCTGATCAGTGCGTGCACAGTCCCCTGATCAGCGCCTGTCAGTCACTGATCACTGCCTGATAATCAGGTGATCAGTGCCCGAACAGCCACGTCATCAGTGCATGCGCAGTCACGTGATCAGTGCATGATAGCCACGTGATCAGTGCGTGCACAGTCCCATGATCAGCGCCTGTCAGTCACTGATCATTGCCTGATAAACACGTGATCAGTGCATGAGGAGCCACGTCATCAGTGCATGATAGCCACGTGATCAGTGCATGCTCAGTCACGTGATCTGGACTTGATCAGCCACGTGATCAGTGCCTGTAGAGTCACGTGATCAGGGCCTGCTGAGCTGCGTGATTCCTGCCGTCTCATCTGCATGACAATTGCCAGCTGAGCTGCGTGATTCCTGTTGGCTCATCTGCTTGACAATTGCCAGCTGAGCTGCGTGATTCCTGCCTGGTCACGTGCTTGATTATTGCCAGTTGAGCAGCATGATTCGTCACAGCTGAGCTCCATGCTTATTGCCTGCTGATTGCGTGGTTCGTGTCTGCTCAGCTCTTTGAGTATCGCCTCCTGAGGTCCCTGTTCGGTCGCCACCTGCCGGGGACCAGCCCCAACTGATCCAGGGTATTCGAAGGAGAGATGGCCTAGGCGACTATTTATATGCTAATCAGAGATGTCAAGAATAATAGTATGAGGAGAGCTCAGTAGGAAAATTCGGTGGAGAAAAGAGACTGAGTAGCTTGGTTTACGCGGAAGACCAATCAAACTTCAAGACAAGAAGTTTGCACCACTTACGTAGGCCACAGGCCCCCTCTCGAATAGCGAAAGGTGCCTCACCCTAGACACCTTCTCGAGTGGGTCTTAGCAGCCCAGGCATAATTAGTAAGCGTGGTGGGTTCCGCGCTCAGCCATGTGAGCAGTGGAAGTTAGGGAAGTGACAAGTGTATGATGAGTCACGTTATCTTTGACATGAGAAGCGAGGTGAGTAGTGGGGGACAGCCCCAGTGATCAGAGGATGAGCAGTCACGTGATCTGTAGGCATGATCCATTACGTTACCTTTGCGTATGCTCCTTCCTCATGACCAGTGGAATGTTCGCTACGTGATCAGTGCATGCTCAGTCACGAGAGCAGTGCCTGCTAGCCACGTCATCAGTGCATGGTTAGCCACGTGAGCAGCGCCTGATCAGTCACGTGATCAGCGCATGATCAGACACGTGATCAGTGAACGACCAGCCACGTGATCAGTGCATGATGCCACGTGATCAGTTCATGATCAGTCACGTGATCAGTGCATGACAGGCACCTAATCAGTGCGTGAAATCCACGTGATCACTGCCTGATAGCCACGTGATCAGTGCCTGATTAGTCACGTGATCAGTGCATGAGCAGTCACGTGATCAGTGCATGATCAGCCACGTGATCAGTGCATGATAGCCCCGTGATCAGTGCATGATCAGTCACGTGATCAGTGGCTGATCAGTCACCTGATCAGTGCATGATGAGCCACGTGATCAGTGCCGGATCAGCCACGTGATCAGTGCATGAGCAGTCACGTCATCAGTGCATGATAGCCACGTGATCAGTGCATGATCAGCCACGTGATCAGTACTTGATCAGTCAAGTGATCAGTGCCTGATCAGTCACCTGATCAGTACATGATCAGTCACTTGAACAGTGCATGATCATTTACGTGATCTGTGCATGATGAATCACGTGACCAGTATATGGTAGCTACGTGATCATTGCATGACCAGCCACTTGAGCAGTGCATGATGGCCACGTGATATGTGCATGATCAGTTACGTGAGCAGAGTATGATCAGCCTCGTGATCAGTGCATGAGTGCCACGTGATCAGTGCATGATCAGTCACGTGACAGGTGTGTGATCAGCCACGTGAACAGTGCATGCTCAGTCACGTGATCAGTGACTGCTGAGCTGCGTGATTACTGTCTGTTCATCTGCTTGACAATTGCAATCTGAGCTGCAAGATTCCTGCCTGTCATCTGCTTGACAATTGCCAGCTGTGCTGCGTAATTCCTGCCTGCTCAGCTGCTTGATTATTGCCAGCTGAGCAGCATGATTCCTCACACCTGAGTTCAATGATTATTGCCTGCTGACTGTATGATTCGTGCCTACTCTGCTCTTTGTATATTGCCTCCAGAGGCACTTCATCAGTGTATGATAGCAAACATGATGAGCGCATGATCAGTCACATGATCAGTGCATGATCAGTCACGTGATCAGTGCATGATCAGTCACGGTATCAGTGCATGATCAGCCACGTGATCAGTGAATGATCAATTACGTGATCATTGCATAATCAGCCACGTGATCAGTGCATGATTGCCACGTGATCAGTGCATGATAGCCACGTGATCAGTGCATGATCAGTCACGTGATACGTGTGTGATCAGCCACGTGATCAGTGCCTGCAGAGTCACGTGATCAGGGCCTGCTGAGCTGCGTGATTCCTGCCGGCTCATCTGCTTGACAGTTGCCAGCTGAGCTGCGTGATTCCTGCCTGGTCACGTGCTTGATTATTGCCAGTTGAGCAGCATGATTCGTCACTGCTGAGCTCCATGCTTATTGCCTGCTGATTGCGTGGTTCGTGTCTGCTCAGCTCTTTGAGTATCGCCTCCTGAGGTCCCTGTTCGGTCGCCACCTGCCGGGGACCAGCCCCAACTGATCCAGGGTATTCGAAGGAGAGATGGCCTAGGCGACTCTTTATATGCTAATCAGAGATGTCAAGAATAATAGTATGAGGAGAGCTCAGTAGGAAAATTCGGTGGAGAAAAGAGACTGAGTAGCTTGGTTTACGCGGAAGACCAATCAAACTTCAAGACAAGAAGTTTGCACCACTTACGTAGGCCGCAGGCGCCCTCTCGAATAGCGAAAGGTGCCTCACCCTAGACACCTTCTCGAGTGGGTCTTAGCAGCCCAGGCATAATTAGTAAGTGTGGTGGGTTCCGCGCTCCAGATGGAGACTCAGCTGGAAGTTAAAGGGAAGAATGACAAGGAACTTTATGAATTGGAGCTCTAAGTTAACTCTTTGACAGAGAGAGCGAGATGGTGGTGGGGGACAGCCCCCAGTGAAATCAGAGGTGAGAGCACAAAGCAATACAGTAGGCAGACTCCGGTTTTTTTGGGGGGAGATGCTCGAGAACATCCGGGTGGACTCCTGTGGCTCGATCCCGCATTTGCGTATGCCGAGCCTCCTTCCTCATGACCTTTGTCCAGAGTGGAATGCCTCCCCGGCTCCCGGCACATGATCAGTGCATGCTCAGTCACGATATCAGTGCCTGCTCAGCCACGTGATCACTGACGGCACAGTCACGTGATCAGCGCCTCTCAGTCACGTGATCACCGTAGGATAAACACGTAATCAGTGAACGACCAGCCACGTGATCACTGCATGCGTGGTCAGGTGGTCAGTTCCTGATCAGCCACCTGATCAGTGCGTGCACAGTCCCCTGATCAGTGCCTGTCAGTCACTGATATCTGCCTGATAAATACGTGATCAGTGCCCGAACAGCCACGTCATCAGTGCATGCGCAGTCACGTGATCAGTGCATGATAGCCACGTGATCAGTGCGTGCACAGTCCCATGATCAGCGCCTGTCAGTCACTGATCATTGCCTGATAAACAAGTGATCAGTGCATGATGAGCCATGTGATCAGTGCCCGATCAGCCACGTCATCAGTGCATGCGCAGTCACGTCATCAGTGCATGATAGCCACGTGATCAGTGCATGCTCAGTCACGTGATCTGGACTTGATCAGCCACGTGATCAGTGCCTGCAGAGTCACGTGATCAGGGCCTGCTGAGCTGCGTGATTCCTGCCGGCTCATCTGCTTGACAATTGCCAGCTGAGCTGCGTGATTCCTGCCTGGTCACGTGCTTGATTATTGCCAGTTGAGCAGCATGATTCGTCACTGCTGAGCTCCATGCTTATTGCCTGCTGATTGCGTGGTTCGTGTCTGCTCAGCTCTTTGACTATCGCCTCCTGAGGTCCCTGTTCGGTCGCCACCTGCCGGGGACCAGCCCCAACTGATCCAGGGTATTCGAAGGAGAGATGGCCTAGGCGACTATTTATATGCTAATCAGAGATGTCAAGAATAATAGTATGAGGAGAGCTCAGTAGGAAAATTCGGTGGAGAAAAGAGACTGAGTAGCTTGGTTTACGCGGAAGACCAATCAAACTTCAAGACAAGAAGTTTGCACCACTTACGTAGGCCGCAGGCGCCCTCTCGAATAGCGAAAGGTGCCTCACCCTAGACACCTTCTCGAGTGGGTCTTAGCAGCCCAGGCATAATTAGTAAGCGTGGTGGGTTCCGCGCTCCAGATGGAGACTCAGCTGGAAGTTAAAGGGAAGAATGACAAGGAACTTTATGAATTGGAGCTCTAAGTTAACTCTTTGACAGAGAGAGCGAGATGGTGGTGGGGGACAGCCCCCAGTGAAATCAGAGGTGAGAGCACAAAGCAATACAGTAGGCAGACTTCGGTTTTTTTTGGGGGGAGATGATCGAGAACATCTGGGTGGACTCCTGAGGCTCCATCCCGCATTTGCGTATGCCGAGCCTCCTTCCTCATGACCTTTGTCCAGAGTGGAATGCCTCCCCGGCTCCCGGCACATGATCAGTGCATGCTCAGTCACCATATCAGTGCCTGCTCAGACACGTGATCACTGACGGCACAGTCACGTGATCAGCGCCTCTCAGTCACGTGATCACCGTATGATAATGACGTGATCAGTGAACGACCAGCCACGTGATCACTGCATGCACGGTCAGGTGGTCAGTTCCTGATCAGCCACCTGATCAGTGCGTGCACAGTCCCCTGATCAGCGCCTGTCAGTCACTGATCACTGCTTGATAAACACGTGATCAGTGCCCGAACAGCCACGTCATCAGTGCATGCGCAGTCACGTGATCAGTGCATGATAGCCACGTGATCAGTGCATGCTCAGTCACGTGATCTGGACTTGATCAGCCACGTGATCAGTGCCTGCAGAGTCACGTGATCAGGGCCTGCTGAGCTGCGTGATTCCTGCCGGCTCATCTGCATGACAATTGCCAGCTGAGCTGCGTGATTCCTGTCGGCTCATCTGCTTGACAATTTCCAGCTGAGCTGCGTGATTCCTGCCTGGTCACGTGCTTGATTATTGCCAGTTGAGCAGCATGATTCGTCACTGCTGAGCTCCATGCTTATTGCCTGCTGATTGCGTGGTTCGTGTCTGCTCAGCTCTTTGAGTATCGCCTCCTGAGGTCCCTGTTCGGTCGCCACCTGCCGGGGACCAGCCCCAACTGATCCAGGGTATTCGAAGGAGAGATGGCCTAGGCGACTCTTTATATGCTAATCAGAGATGTCAAGAATAATAGTATGAGGAGAGCTCAGTAGGAAAATTCGGTGGAGAAAAGAGACTGAGTAGCTTGGTTTAAGCGGAAGACCAATCAAACTTCAAGACAAGAAGTTTGCACCACTTACGTAGGCCGCAGGCGCCCTCTCGAATAGCGAAAGGTGCCTCACCCTAGACACCTTCTCGAGTGGGTCTTAGCAGCCCAGGCATAATTAGTAAGCGTGGTGGGTTCCGCGCTCAGCCACGTGAGCAGTGCATAATAGCCACGTGATCAGTGCATGATCAGTCACGTGATCATTGCATGATCAGCCACGTGAGTAGTGCATGATAGCCACGTGATCAGTGCATGATCAGTCACGTGATCTGTGCATGATCAATTACGTTACCTTTGCATGATCAGTCACGTGACCAGTGATGTTAGCTACGTGATCATTGCAGGATCAGCCACGTGAGCACTGCATGATAGACACGTCATAAGTGCATGATTAGCTACATGAGCAGTGTATGATCAGCCACGTGATCAGTGCATGATCAGACACGTTAACAGTGTATGATCAGCAACGTGATCAGTGCATGATGCCACGTGATCAGTTCATGATTAGTCACGTGATCTGTGCATGACAGGAACGTAATCAGTGTATGAAATCCACGTGATCAGTGAATTATAGCCACGTGATCAGTTCATGATTAGTCACGTGATCTGTGCATGACCTGGCTCGTGAACAGTGTATGATCAGCCACGTGATCAGTGCATGATAGCCACGTGATCAGTACATGATCAGTCAAGTGATCAGTGGGTGAACAGTCACCTGATCAGTGCATGATGAGCCACGTGATCAGTTCAGGATCAATTACGTGATCAGTGCATGATCAGTCACGTGACCAGTACATGGATGCTACATGATCACTGCATGATCAGCCACGTGAGCAGTGCATGATAGCCATGTGATCAGTGCATGATCAGTCACGTGATCAGTACATGATCAGTCACTTGAACAGTGCATGATCATTTACGTGATCTGTGCATGATGAATCACGTGACCAGTATATGGTAGCTACGTGATCATTGCATGACCAGCCACTTGAGCAGTGCATGATGGCCACGTGATATGTGCATGATCAGTTACGTGAGCAGAGTATGATCAGCCATGTGATCAGTGCATGAGTGCCACGTGATCAGTGCATGATCAGTCACGTGATCAGGTGTGTGATCAGCCACGTGAACAGTGCATGCTCAGTCACGTGATCAGGGTCTGCTGAGCTGCGTGATTACTGTCTGTTCATCTGCTTGACAATTGCAATCTGAGCTGCAAGATTCCTGCCTGTCATCTGCTTGACAATTGCCAGCTGTGCTGCGTAATTCCTGCCTGCTCAGCTGCTTGATTATTGCCAGCTGAGCAGCATGATTCCTCACACCTGAGTTCAATGATTATTGCCTGCTGACTGTATGATTCGTGCCTACTCAGCTCTTTGTTTATTGCCTCCAGATGCACATGATCAGTGTATGACAGCAAACATGATCAGCACATGATCAGTCACATGATCAGTGCATGATAAGCCACGTGATCAGTGCATGATCAATTACGTGATCAGTGCATGATCAGTCACGTGACCAGTGCATGATAGCTGCGTGATCACTGCATGATCAGCCACGTGATCAGTGCATGATAGCCACGTGATCAGTGCATGATCAGCCACGTGATACATGTGTGATCAGCCACGTGATACGTGCATGATCAGCCACGTGATCAGTGCAGGATCAATTACTTGAACTGTGAATGATCAGTCACGTGACCAGTACATGGTTGCTACGTGATCGTTGCATGATCAGCCACGTGAGCAGAGCATGATAGCCACGTGATCAGTGCATGATCAGTCATGTGATCACTACATGATCAGTCACATGAACAGTGCATGATCATTTACATGATCTGTGCATGATCAGTCAGGTGACCAGTATATGGTAGCTATGTGATTATTCCATGACGAGCCACGTGAGCAGTGCATGATAGCCACGTGATGTGTGCATGATCAGTTACGTGAGCAGAGTATGATCAGTCACATGATCAGTCCATGAGTGCCACGTGATCAGTGCCTGATATGTCACGTGACAGGTGTGTGATCAGCCACGTGAACAGTGCATGTTCAGCCACGTGATCAGTGCATGATAGCCACGTGATCAGTGCATGATCAGTTATGTGAGCAGTGTATGATCAGCCACGTGATCAATGCATGGACAGACACATGAACAGTGTATGATCAGCCACGTGATCAGTGCATGATATCCAAGTTATCAGTGCATGATCAATCACGTAATCAGTGTATGATCAGCCACGTGAACAGTGCATGCTCAGTCACGTGATCAGGGCCTGCTGAGCTGCGTGATTACTGTCTGCTCATCTGCTTGACAATTGCCAGCTGAGCTGCACGATTCCTGCCTCTCATCTGCTTGACAATTGCCAGCTGTGCTGCGTAATTCCTGCCTGCTCAGCTGCTTGATTATTGCCAGCTGAGCAGCATGATTCCTCACAGCTGAGTTCCATGATTATCACCTGCTGACTGCTTGATTCGTGCCTACTCAGCTCTTTGTTTATTGCCTCCAGAGGCACATGATCAGTGTATGGTAGCAAACATGATCAGCGCATGATCAGTCACATGATCAGAGCCATTAAGTCACGTGATCACTACACGGTAGTCATGTGATCAGTCCATGCTCAGTCACGGTATAAGTGCATCATCAACCACGTGATCAGTGCATGATAGCCACGTGATCATTGCATGATAGCTACGTGATCAGTGCATGATCAGTCACGTGATACGTGTTTGATCAGCCACGTGATCAGTGCATGATCAGTTCGTGATCAGTGCATGATCAGCCACGTGATCAGTGCATGATCAGTCACGTGAACAGTGTATGATCAGCCACGTGATCACTCCATGATATACAAGTGATCAGTGCATGATCAATCACGTGATCAGTATATGATCAGCCACGTGAACAGTGAATGCTCAGTCACGTGGTCAGTGCGTGCTGAGCTGCGTGATTACTGTCTGCTCATCTGCTTGACAATTGCCAGCTGTGCTGCATAATTCCTGCCTGCTCAGCTGCTTGATTATTGCCAGCTGAGCAGCATGATTCCTCACAGCTGAGTTCCATGATTATAGCCTGCTGGCTGATTCCTGCCTACTCAGCTCTATGTTCATTGCCTCCAGAGGCACATGATCAGTGTATGATAGCAAACATGATCAGCGCATGATCAGTCACATGATCAGCACCATTAAGTCACGTGATCACTACATGATAGTCATGTGATCTGTCCATGCTCAGTCACGGTATCAGTGCATGATCAGCCACGTGATCAGTGCATGATAGCCACGTGATCAGTGCATGATCAGCCAGGTTATCAGTGCATGATAGCTACGTAATCAGTTCATGATTACTCACGTGATCTGTGCATGACCAGGCAGGTGATCAGTGTATCATCAGCCACGTGAACAGTGCATGATAGCCACGTGATCAGTGCATGATCAGTCACCTGATGAGTGCATGATCAGTCACGTGACCGGTACATGGTAGCTACATGATCATTGCATGATCAGCCACGTGATAGTGCATGATAGCCACGTGATCAGAGCATGATCAGTCACGTGATCAGTGCAAAATCACCCCGTGACCAGTGCAGGGTAGCTGCGTGATCATTGCATGATTAGCCACGTGAGCAGTGCATTATAGCCACGTGATCAGTGCATGATTAGCCACGTGATCAGTGCATGATCAGTCACGTGATCAGTGCATGATCAGTCACGTGATCAGTGTATGATCAGCCAGGTGAACAGTTCATGCTCAGCCACATGATCAGTGCATGATCAATTATGTGATCAGTGCATGATCAGTTACGTGACCAGTATATGGTAGCTAGGTGATCATTGCATGATCAGCCACATGAGCCGTGCATGATAGCCACGAGATCAGTGCATGATCAGTTACGCGATCAGTGCATGATCACTAACGTTAACAGTGCATGATAAGTCACCTGATCAGTGCATGATCAATTACGTGATCAGTGCATGATCACACACGTGACCAGTACATGGTAGCTACGTGATCATTGCATGAACAGCCGCGTGAGCAGTGCATGATAGCCACGTGATCAGTGCATGATCTGCCGCATGATCAGTGTATGATCATCCGGGTGATCAGTGCATGGGCAGTCATGTAATCAGTGCATGATATAGACGTGATCAGTGCATGATCAGTCTCGTGATCAGTGTATGATCAACCACGTGATCAGTGCACGATAGCCACGTAATGAGTGCACGATAGCCAGATGATCAGTGCATTATCAGTCACGTGATCAGTGTATGATCAGCCAAGTAATAAGTGCATGATAGCCAACTGATCAGTGAAGGATCATCACGTGATCAGTGCATGGTCAGTCAAGTGATCATTGCATGATCAGCCACGTGATCAGTGCATGATCAATTACGTGATCAGTGCATGATCAGTCACGTGATCAGTACATGATCAGTCACGTGAAGAGTGCATGATCAGTCACGTGATCAGTGCATGATCAGCCACGTGATCAGTGCATGATAGCCACGTGATCAGTGCATGATCAGTCACGTGATCAGTGCATGATCAGTCACGTGATCAGTGTATGATCAGCCACGTGATCAGTGCATGATCAGCCACGTGATCAGTGCATGATCAGCCACGTGATCAGTGCATGATCAGCCACGTGATCAGTGCATGATCAGTCACGTGTACAGTGCATGATCATTTACGTGATCTGTGCATGATCACTCACGTGACCAGTATAGGGCAGCTACGTGATCATTCCATGACGAGCCACGTGAGCAGTGCATGATAGAAACGTGATGTGTGCATGATGAGTTTCGTGAGCAGAGCATGATCAGCCACGTGATCAGTGCATGAGTGCCACGTGATCAGTGCATGATATGTCACGTGACAGGTGTGTGATCAGCCACGTGAACAGTACATGTTCAGCCACGTGATCAGTGCATGATAGCCACGTGATCAGTGCATGATCAGTTACGTGAGCAGTGTATGATCAGCCACGTGAGCAGAGCATGGGCAGACACGTGAACAGTGTATGATCAGCCACGTGATCAGTGCATGATATCCAAGTGATCAGTGCATGATCATCACGTGATCAGTGTGTGATCAGCCATGTGAACAGTGCATGCTCAGTCACGTGACCAGGGCCTGCTGAGCTGCGTGATTACTGTCTGCTCATATGCTTGACAATTTCCAGCTGAGCTGCACGATTCCTGCCTGTCATCTGCTTGACAATTGCCAGCTGTGCTGCGTAATTCCTGCCTGCTCAGCTGCTTGATTATTGCCAGCTGAGCAGCATGATTCCTCACACCTGAGTTCCATGATTATTGCCTGCTGACTGTTTGATTCGTGCCTACTCAGCTCTTTGTTTATTGCCTCCAGAGGCACATGATCAGTGTATGATAGCAAACATGATCAGCGCATGATCAGTCACATGATCAGCGCCATTAAGTCACGTGATCACTACATGATAGTCATGTGATCAGTCCATGCTCAGTCACGGTATCAGTGCATGATCAGCCACGTGATCAGTGCATGATCTGTCACAAGATTAGTGCATGATCATCCACGTGATCAGTGCATGGGCAGTCATGTGATCAGTGCATGATATAGACGTGAACAGTGCATGATCAGTCCCGTGATCAGTGCATGATAGCCACGTGATCAGTGCATGATCAGTCACCTGATGGGTGTATGATCATTCACGTGACCTGTACATGGTAGCTACGTGATCATTGCCTGATCAGCCACATGATCAGTGCATGATAGCCACTTGATCAGTGCATGATAACCACGTGATCAGTGCATGATCAGTCATGTGATATGTGTGTAATCAGCCACGTGATCAGTGCATGATATCCACGTGATCAGTGCATGATCAGCCACGTGATCAGTGCATGATAGCCACGTGATCAGTGCATGATCATCACGTGATCAGTGTCTGATCAGCCACGTGAACAGTGCGTGATCATTTACGTGATCTGTGCATGATCAGCCAAATGATAAATGCATGATCAGCCACGTGATCAGTGCATGATCAGGCACGTGATCAGGGCCTGCTGAGCTGCGTGATTACTGTCTGCTCATCTGCTTGACAATTGCCAGCTGTGCTGCATGATTCTTGCCTGTCATCTGCTTGACAATTGCCAGGTGTGCTGCGTAATTCCTGCCTGCTCAGCTGCTTGATTATTGCCAGCAGAGCAGCATGATTCCTCACACCTGAGTTCCATGATTATTGCCTGCTGACTGTTTGATTCGTGCCTACTCAGCTCTTTGTTTATTGCCTCCAGAGGCACATGATCAGTGTATGATAGCAAACATGATCAGCTCATGATCAGTCACATGATCAGAGCCATTAAGTCACGTGATCACTACATGATAGTCATGTGATCAGTCCATGATCAGTCACGTGTCAGTGCATGATCAGCCACGTGATCAGTGCATGATCTGTCACATGATTAGTGTATGATCATCCACGTGATCAGTGCATGGGCAGTCATGTGATCAGTGCATGATATAGCCGTGATCAGTGCATGATCAGTCACCTGATGGGTGTATGATCATTCACGTGACCTGTACCTGGTAGTTACATGAACATTGCATGATCAGCAACGTGAGTAGTGCATGATAGCCACGTGATCACTGCATGATCAGTCACGTGATCAGTGCATGATCAGTCATGTGACCAGTACATGGTAGCTGCGTGATCATCCATGATCAGCCACGTGAGAAGTGCATGATAGCCACGTGATCAGTGCATGATCAGACACGAGATCAGTGCATGATCAGTCACGTGATCAGTGCATGATCAGCCACGTGATCAGTGCATGACCAGGCACGTGATCAGTGTATATCATCCATGTGATCAGTGCATGATAACCACGTGATCAGTGCATGATCAGTCACGTGATCAGTGCATGATCAGTCACGTGATCAGTGTATGTCCAGCCAAGTGATCAGTGCATGATAGACTCGTGATCAGTGCATGATCAGTCACGTGAGCAGTGCATGATCAGCCACGTGATCTGTGCATTATAGCCAGGTGATCAGTGCATGATAGCCACGTGATCAGTGCATGATCAGTCACGTGATCAGTGCATGATCCGCCACCTGATCAGTGCATGACCAGGCACGTGATCAGTGTATGTCCAGCAAAGTGATCAGTGCATGATAGCCACGTGATCAGTGCATGATCAGTCACGTGATCAGTGCATGATAGCCAGGTGATCAGTGCATGATAGCCACGTGATCAGTGCATGATCAGTCACGTGATCAGTGCATGGTCAGTCACGTGATCAGTGCATGATCATCCACGTGATCAGTGCATGTGAGTCATGTAATCAATGCATGATAGCCCTTGATCAGTGCACAATCAGTCCCGAATGAGTGTATGATCAGCCAAGTGATCAGTGCAAGATAGCTATGTGATCAGTGCATGATCAGTCACATGATCAGTACATGATTAGCCACGTGATCAGGGCATGATAGCCACGTGATCAGTGCATACTATGACGTGAACAATGCATGATCAATCACGTGATCAGTGCATGAAAGCCACGTGATAAGTGCATGATCAGTCACGTGATAGTGTGTGATCAGCCATGTGAACAGTGCATGCTCAGTCACGTGATCAGGGCCTGCTGAGATGCGTGATTACTGTCTGCTCATCTGTTTGACAATTGCCACCTGTGCTGCGTAATTCCTGCCTGCTCATCTACTTGATTATTGCCAGCTGAGCAGCATGATTTCTCAGAGGTGAGTTCCATGATTATAGCCTGCTGACTGATTCCTGCCTACTCAGCTCTATGTTCATTGCCTCCAGAGGCACATGATCAGTGTGTGACGCCAAACATGATCAGTACATGATCAGTCATATGATCAATGCATGATAAGCCAGGTGATCAGTGCATGATCAATTATTTGATCAGTGCATGATCAGTCATGTGACTAGTACATGGTAGCTGTATGATCACTGCATGATCAGCCACATGAGCAGTGCATGATAGCCACGTGATCTGTGCATGATCAGTCACGTGATCTGTGCATGATCAGTCACGTGATCAGTGCATGATAGCCACGTGATCAGTGCATGATCAGTCAAGTGATACGTGTGTGGTCAGCCACGTGATCAGTGCATGATATCCACGTGATCAGTGTAGGATAGCCACGTGATCACTTCATGATTAGTCACGTGATCTGTACACGATCAGTCACGTGATACGTGTGTGATCAGCAACCGGATCAGTGCGTGATGAGCCAGGTGATCAGTGCAGGATCAATTACGTGATCAGTGGATGATCAGTCACGAGACCAGTACATGGTTGCTACGTGATCGTTGCATGATCAGCCACGTGAGCAGAGCATGATAGCCACGTGATCAGTGCATGATCAGTCACGTGATCTGTGCATGATCATTTACGTGATCTGTGCATGATCAGTCACGTGACCAGTATATGGTAGCTTCGTGATCATTCCATGACAACCACGTGAGCAGTGCATGATAGCCAAGGGATGTGTGCATGATGAGTTTCTTGAGCAGAGTATGATCAGCCACGTGATCAGTGCATGAGTGCCAGGTGATCAGTGCATGATTTATCACGTGGCAGGTGTGTGATCAGCCACGTGAACTGTGCATGTTCAGCCACGTATTCAGTGCATGATCAGCCACGTGATCAGAGCATGACCAGGCACGTGATCAGTGTATGATCAGCCAAGTTATCAGTGCATGATAGCCACGTGATCAGTGCATGATCAGTCACGTGATCAGTGCATGATCAGTTACGTGAGCAGTGTATGATCAGCCACGTGATCAGTGCATGGTCGGACACGTGAACAGTGTATGATTAGCCACGTGATCAGTGCATGATATCCAAGTGATCAGTGCATGATCTGTCACATGATTAGTGTATGATCATCCACGTGATCAGTGCATGGGCAGTCATGTGATAAGTGCATGATATAGACGTGATCAGTGCATGATCAGTCTCGTGATCAGTGCATGATAGCCACGTGATCAGTGCATGATCAATCACCTGATGGGTGTATGATCATTCACGTCACCTGTACATGGTAGCTACATGACCATTGCATGATCAGCCACGTGGTAGTGCATGATAGCCACGTGATCACTGCATGATCAGTCACGTGATCAGTGCATGATCAGTCATGTGACCAGTACTTGGTAGCTGCGTGATCATGGCATGATCAGCCACGTGAGCAGTGCATGATAGCCACGTGATCAGTGCATGATCAGACACGAGATTAGTGCATGATTAGTCACGTGATCAGTGCATGATCAGCCACGTGATCAGTGCATGACCAGGCACGTGATCAGTGTATGTCAGCCAAGTGATCAGTGCATGATAGCCACGTGATCAGTGCATGATCAGTCACGTGATCAGTGCCTGATCAGTCACATGATCAATGTATGATCAGCCCCGTGATCAGTGCATGATCAGCCACATGATCACTGCATGATAAATTACGTGATCAGTGCATGATCATCACGTGACCAGTACATAGTAGCTATGTGATCATTGCCTGATCAGCCACGTGAGCAGTGCATGATAGCCACGTGATCAGTGCATGATCAGCCATTTGATCAGTGCCTGATCAGTCACGTGATCAGTGCATGTGAAGTCATGTATCAATGCATGATAGCCCGTGATCAGTGCACGTTCAGTCCCGTGATCAGTGTATGATCAGCCATGTGATCAGTGCAAGATAGCTACGTGATCAGTGCATGATCAGTCACGTGATCAGTGCATGACCATCACGTGATAGGTGTGTGATCAGCCACGTGAACAGTGCATGCTCAGTCACGTGATCAGGGCCTGCTGAGCTGCGTGATTACTGTCTGCTCATCTGCTTGACAATTGCCAGCTGAGCTGCACGATTCCTGCCTGTCATCTCCTTGACAATTGCCACCTGTGCTGCGTAATTCCTGCCTGCTCATCTACTTGATTATTGCCAGCTGAGCAGCATGATTTCTCCGAGGTGAGTTCCATGATGATAGCCTGCTGATTGATTCCTGCCTACTCAGCTCTATGTTCATTGCCTCCAGAGGCACATGATCAGTGTGTGACACCAAACATGATCAGCACATGATCAGTCACATGATCAATGCATGATAAGCCAGGTGATCAGTGCATGATCAATTATGTGATCAGTGCATGATCAGTCATGTGACCAGTACATGGTAGCTGCGTGATCAGTGCATGATCAGCCACGTGAGCAGTGCATGATAGCCACGTGATCAGTGCATGATCAGTTACGTGATCAGTGTATGATCATTCACGTGATCTGTGCATGATCAGTCACGTGATCAGTGCATGATAGCCACGTGATCAGTGCATGATCAGTGACCTGATACGTGTGATCAGCCACGTGATCAGTGCAGGATAGCCACGTGATCACTTCATGATTAGTCACGTGATCTGTACATGATCAGTCACGTGATACCTGTGTGATCAGCCACCTGATCAGTGCGTGATGAGCCACGTGATCAGTGCATGATCAATTACGTGATCAGTGCATGATCAGTCACGTGACCAGTACATGGTTGCTACGTGATCGTGCATGATCAGCCACGTGAGCAGAGCATGATAGCCACGTGATCAGTGCATTATCAGTCACGTGATCAGTACATGATCAGTCACGTGAACAGTGCATGATCATTTACGTGATCTGTGCATGAGCAGTCACGTGACCAGTATGGTAGCTTTGTGATCATTCCATGACGAACCACGTGAGCAGTGCATGATATCCACGTGATGAGTGCATTATGAGTTTCGTGAGCAGAGTATGATTAGCCACGTGATCAGTGCATGAGTGCCAGGTGATCAGTGCATGATATGTCACGTGACAGTGTGTGATCAGCCACGTGAACAGTGGATGTTCAGCCACGTATTCAGTGCATGATCAGCCACGTGATCAGTGCATGACCAGGCACGTGATCACTGTATGTCCAGCCAAGTGATCTGTGCATGATCAGCCACGTGATCAGTGCATGATCAGTCACGTGATCAGTGCATGATCAGTTACGTGAGCAGTGTATGATCAGACACGTGATCAGTGCATGGTCAGACACGTGAACAGTGTATGATCAGCCACGTGATCAGTGCATGATATCCAAGTGATCAGTGCATGATCAATCACGTGATCAGTGTATGATCAGCCACGCGAACAGTGCATGCTCAGTCACATGATCTGGGCCTGCTGATCTGCGTGATTCCTGTCTGCTCATCTGCTTGACAATTGATAGCTGAGCTGCACGATTCCTGCCTGTCATCTGCTTGACAATTGTCAGCTGTGCTGCATAATTCCTGCCTGCTCAGCTGCTTGATTATTGCCAGCTGAGCAGCATGATTGCTCACACTGAGTTCCATGATTATTGCCTGCTGACTGTTTGATTCGTGCCTACTCAGCTCTTTGCTTATTGCCTCCAGAGGCACATGATCAGTGTATGATAGCAAACATGATCAGCTCATGATCAGTCACATGATCAGCGCCATTAAGTCACGTGATCACTACATGATAGTCATGTGATCAGTCCATGCTCAGTCACGGTATCAGTGCATGATCAGCCACGTGATCAGTGCATGATCTGTCACATGATTAGTGTATGATCATCCACGTGATCAGTGCATGGGCAGTCATGTGATCAGTGCATGATATAGACGTGATCAGTGCATGATCAGTCTCGTGATCAGTGCATGATAGCCACGTGATCAGTGCATGATCAGTCACCTGATGGGTGTGTGATCATTCACGTGACCTGTACATGGTAGCTACATGATCATTGCATGATCAGCCACGTGAGTATTGCATGATAGCCAAGTGATCACTGCATGATCAATCACGTGATCAGTGCATGATCAGTCTTGTGACCAGTACATGGTAGCTGCGTGATCATCGCATGATCAGCCACGTGAGCAGTGCATGATAGCCACGTGATCAGTGCATGATCAGCCACGTGATCAGTGCATGAGTTCCAGGTGATCAGTGCATGATATGTCACGTGATCAGGTGTGTGATCAGCCACGTGAACAGTACATGTTCAGCCACGTGATCAGTGCATGATAGCCACGTGATCAGTGCATGATCAGTTACGCGAGCAGTGTATGATCAGCCACGTGATCAGTGCATGGGCAGACACGTGAACAGTGTATGATCAGCCACGTGATCAGTGCATGATATCCACGTGATCAGTGCATGATCATCACGTGATCAGTGTATGATCAGCCATGTGAACAGTGCATGCTCAGTCACGTGATCAGGGCATGCTGAGCTGCGTGATTACTGTCTGCTCATCTGCTTGACAATTGCCAGCTGAGCTGCACGATTCCTGCCTGTCATCTGCTTGACAATTGCCAGCTGTGCTGCGTAATTCCTGCCTGCTCAGCTATTTGATTATTGCCAGCTGAGCAGCATGATTCCTCACAGCTGAGTTCCATGATTATTGCCTGCTGACTGTTTGATTCGTGCCTACTCAGCTCTTTGTTTATTGCCTCCAGAGGCACATGATCAGTGTATGATAGCAAACATGATCAGTGCATGATCAGTCACATGATCAGTGCCATGAAGTCACGTGATCAGTACATGATAGTCACGTGATCAGTCCATGCTCAGTCACGGTATCAGTGCATGATCAGCCACGTGATCAGTGCATGATCTGTCACAAGATCAGTGTATGATCATCCACGTGATCAGTGCATGGGCAGTCATGTGATCAGTGCATGATATAGACGTGATCAGTGCATGATCAGTCACGTGATCAGTGCATGATAGTCACGTGATCAGTGCATGATCAGTCACCTGATCAGTGTATGATCATTCACGTGACCAGTACATGGTAGCTACGTGATCATTGCATGATCAGCCACGTGATCAGTGCATGATAGCCACGTGATCAGTGCATGATCACCACGTGATCAGTGCATGATCAGTCATGTGATACGTGTGTGATCAGCCACGTGATCAGTGCATGATAGCCACGTGATCAGTGCATGATCAGCCACGTGATCAGTGCATGATCAGCCACGTGATCAGTGCATGATCAGTCACGTGATCAGTGCATGATCAGTCACGTGATCAGTGCATGATCAGCCACGTGATCAGTGCATGATCAGCCACGTGATCAGTGCATGATCAGCCACGTGATCAGTGCATGATCAGGCACGTGATCAGTGCCTGCTGAGCTGCGTGATTACTGTCTGCTCATCTGCTTGACAATTGCCAGCTGAGCTGCATGATTCCTGCCTGTCATCTGCTTGACAATTGCCAGCTGTGCTGCGTAATTCCTGCCTGCTCAGCTGCTTGATTATTGCCAGCTGAGCAGCATGATTCCTCACACCTGAGTTCCATGATTATTGCCTGCTGACTGTTTGATTCGTGCCTACTCAGCTCTTTGTTTATTGCCTCCAGAGGCACATGATCAGTGCATGATAGCAAACATGATCAGCGCATGATCAGTCACGTGATCAGTGCCATTAAGTCACGTGATCAGTGCATGATAGTCATGTGATCAGTCCATGCTCAGTCACGTGATCAGTGCATGATCAGCCACGTGATCAGTGCATGATCTGTCACATGATCAGTGCATGATCAGCCACGTGATCAGTGCATGGGCAGTCATGTGATCAGTGCATGATATAGACGTGATCAGTGCATGATCAGTCACGTGATGGGTGCATGATCATTCACGTGACCTGTACATGGTAGCTACATGATCATTGCATGATCAGCCACGTGATCAGTGCATGATAGCCACGTGATCAGTGCATGATCAGTCACGTGATCAGTGCATGATCAGTCATGTGACCAGTACATGGTAGCTGCGTGATCATGCATGATCAGCCACGTGATCAGTGCATGATAGCCACGTGATCAGTGCATGATCAGACACGTGATCAGTGCATGATCAGTCACGTGATCAGTGCATGATCAGCCACGTGATCAGTGCATGATCAGGCACGTGATCAGTGTATGATCATCCATGTGATCAGTGCATGATAGCTACGTGATCAGTGCATGATCAGTCACGTGATCAGTGCATGATCAGTTACGTGATCAGTGCATGATCAGCCACGTGATCAGTGCATGATAGCCACGTGATCAGTGCATGATCAGTCACGCGAGCAGTGCATGATCAGCCACGTGATCAGTGCATGATAGTCACGTGATCAGTGCATGATAGCCACGTGATCAGTGCATGATCAGTCACGTGATCAGTGCATGATCAGCCACGTGATCAGTGCATGATCAGGCACGTGATCAGTGCATGATCAGCCACGTGATCAGTGCATGATAGCCACGTGATCAGTGCATGATCAGTCACGTGATCAGTGCATGATAGCCACGTGATCAGTGCATGATAGTCACGTGATCAGTGCATGATCAGTCACGTGATCAGTGCATGGTCAGCTACGTGATCAGTGCATGATCAGCCACGTGATCAGTGCATGTCAGTCATGTGATCAGTGCATGATAGCCCGTGATCAGTGCATGATCAGTCCCGAATCAGTGTATGATCAGCCACGTGATCAGTGCATGATAGCTACGTGATCAGTGCATGATCAGTCACGTGATCAGTGCATGATCAGCCACGTGATCAGTGCATGATAGCCACGTGATCAGTGCATGATAGGACGTGATCAGTGCATGATCAGTCACGTGATCAGTGCATGATAGCCACGTGATCAGTGCATGATCAGTCACGTGATCAGTGTGTGATCAGCCACGTGAACAGTGCATGCTCAGTCACGTGATCAGTGCCTGCTGAGCTGCGTGATTACTGTCTGCTCATCTGCTTGACAATTGCCACCTGTGCTGCGTAATTCCTGCCTGCTCATCTACTTGATTATTGCCAGCTTAGCAGCATGATTTTTCAGAGCTGAGTTCCATGATTATAGCCTGCTGACTGATTCCTGCCTACTCAGCTCTATGTTCATTGCCTCCAGAGGCACATGATCAGTGTATGACACCAAACATGATCAGTGCATGATCAGTCACATGATCAGTGCATGATAAGCCACGTGATCAGTGCATGATCAATTACGTGATCAGTGCATGATCAGTCACGTGACAGTACATGGTAGCTGTATGATCAGTGCATGATCAGCCACGTGATCAGTGCATGATAGCCACGTGATCAGTGCATGATCAGTCACGTGATCAGTGCATGATCAGTCACGTGATCAGTGCATGGTAGCCACGTGATCAGTGCATGATCAGTCACGTGATCAGTGTGTGATCAGCCACGTGATCAGTGCATGATATCCACGTGATCAGTGCATGATAGTCACGTGATCAGTGCATGATCAGTCACGTGATCAGTGCATGATCAGTCACGTGATCAGTGTGTGATCAGCCACGTGATCAGTGCATGATGAGCCACGTGATCAGTGCATGATCAGTTACGTGATCAGTGCATGATCAGTCACGTGACCAGTACATGGTTGCTACGTGATCAGTGCATGATCAGCCACGTGATCAGTGCATGATAGCCACGTGATCAGTGCATGATCAGTCACGTGATCAGTGCATGATCAGTCACGTGATCAGTGCATGATCATTTACGTGATCAGTGCATGATCAGTCACGTGATCAGTATATGGTAGCTACGTGATCATTGCATGACAGCCACGTGAGCAGTGCATGATAGCCACGTGATGTGTGCATGATGAGTTACGTGAGCAGTGTATGATCAGCCACGTGATCAGTGCATGAGTGCCACGTGATCAGTGCATGATATGTCACGTGACAGTGTGTGATCAGCCACGTGATCAGTGCATGATCAGCCACGTGATCAGTGCATGATCAGCCACGTGATCAGTGCATGATCAGTGTGATCAGTGCATGATCAGCCACGTGATCAGTGCATGATCAGCCACGTGATCAGTGCATGATCAGCCACGTGATCAGTGCATGATCAGTCACGTGATCAGTGCATGATCAGTCACGTGATCAGTGCATGATCATCCACGTGATCAGTGCATGATCAGTCACGTGATCAGTGCATGATATAGACGTGATCAGTGCATGATCAGTCACGTGATCAGTGCATGATAGCCACGTGATCAGTGCATGATCAGTCACCTGATCAGTGCATGATCATTCACGTGACCTGTACATGGTAGCTACATGATCATTGCATGATCAGCCACGTGATAGTGCATGATAGCCACGTGATCAGTGCATGATCAGTCACGTGATCAGTGCATGATCAGTCATGTGACCAGTACATGGTAGCTGTGTGATCATGCATGATCAGCCACGTGATCAGTGCATGATAGCCACGTGATCAGTGCATGATCAGTCACGTGATCAGTGCATGATCAGTCACGTGATCAGTGCATGATCAGCCACGTGATCAGTGCATGATCAGGCACGTGATCAGTGCATGATCAGCCACGTGATCAGTGCATGATAGCCACGTGATCAGTGCATGATCAGTCACGTGATCAGTGCATGATCAGTCACGTGATCAGTGCATGATCAGCCACGTGATCAGTGCATGATCAGCCACGTGATCAGTGCATGATCAATTACGTGATCAGTGCATGATCAGTCACGTGACCAGTGCATGTAGCTACGTGATCATTGCATGATCAGCCACGTGATCAGTGCATGATAGCCACGTGATCAGTGCATGATCAGCCACGTGATCAGTGCATGATCAGTCACGTGATCAGTGCATGTGAAGTCATGTATCAGTGCATGATAGCCCGTGATCAGTGCATGATCAGTCCCGTGATCAGTGCATGATCAGCCACGTGATCAGTGCATGATCAGCCACGTGATCAGTGCATGATCAGTCACGTGATCAGTGCATGATCATCACGTGATCAGTGTATGATCAGCCACGTGAACAGTGCATGCTCAGTCACGTGATCAGGGCCTGCTGAGCTGCGTGATTACTGTCTGCTCATCTGCTTGACAATTGCCAGCTGAGCTGCACGATTCCTGCCTGTCATCTGCTTGACAATTGCCAGCTGTGCTGCGTAATTCCTGCCTGCTCAGCTGCTTGATTATTGCCAGCTGAGCAGCATGATTTCTCACAGCTGAGTTCCATGATTATAGCCTGCTGACTGATTCGTGCCTACTCAGCTCTTTGTTCATTGCCTCCAGAGGCACATGATCAGTGTATGATACCAAACATGATCAGCACATGATCAGTCACATGATCAGTGCATGATAAGCCACGTGATCAGTGCATGATCAGTCATGTGATCAGTGCATGATCAGTCACGTGATCAGTGCATGATAGCTGCGTGATCAGTGCATGATCAGCCACGTGATCAGTGCATGATAGCCACGTGATCAGTGCATGATCAGTCACGTGATCAGTGCATGATCAGTCACGTGATCAGTGCATGATCAGTCACGTGATCAGTGCATGATAGCCACGTGATCAGTGCATGATCAGTCACCTGATACGTGTGATCAGCCACGTGATCAGTGCATGATAGCCACGTGATCAGTGCATGATCAGTCACGTGATCAGTGCATGATCAGTCACGTGATACCTGTGTGATCAGCCACGTGATCAGTGCATGATGAGCCACGTGATCAGTGCATGATCAATTACGTGATCAGTGCATGATCAGTCACGTGATCAGTACATGGTTGCTACGTGATCAGTGCATGATCAGCCACGTGATCAGTGCATGATAGCCACGTGATCAGTGCATGATCAGTCACGTGATCAGTGCATGATCAGTCACGTGATCAGTGCATGATCATTACGTGATCAGTGCATGATCAGTCACGTGACCAGTATGTGGTAGCTACGTGATCATTGCATGATCAGCCACGTGAGCAGTGCATGATAGCCACGTGATCAGTGCATGATCAGTCACGTGATCAGTGTATGATCAGCCACGTGATCAGTGCATGAGTGCCACGTGATCAGTGCATGATAGTCACGTGACAGTGTGTGATCAGCCACGTGATCAGTGCATGATCAGCCACGTGATCAGTGCATGATCAGCCACGTGATCAGTGCATGATCAGTCACGTGATCAGTGTATGATCAGCCACGTGATCAGTGCATGATCAGCCACGTGATCAGTGCATGATCAGCCACGTGATCAGTGCATGATCAGTTACGTGAGCAGTGTATGATCAGCCACGTGATCAGTGCATGGTCAGACACGTGAACAGTGTATGATCAGCCACGTGATCAGTGCATGATATCCAAGTGATCAGTGCATGATCAATCACGTGATCAGTGTATGATCAGCCACGTGAACAGTGCATGCTCAGTCACGTGATCTGGGCCTGCTGAGCTGCGTGATTACTGTCTGCTCATCTGCTTGACAATTGCCAGCTGAGCTGCACGATTCCTGCCTGTCATCTGCTTGACAATTGCCAGCTGTGCTGCGTAATTCCTGCCTGCTCAGCTGCTTGATTATTGCCAGCTGAGCAGCATGATTCCTCACACTGAGTTCCATGATTATTGCCTGCTGACTGTTTGATTCGTGCCTACTCAGCTCTTTGTTTATTGCCTCCAGAGGCACATGATCAGTGTATGATAGCAAACATGATCAGCGCATGATCAGTCACATGATCAGCGCCATTAAGTCACGTGATCACTACATGATAGTCATGTGATCAGTCCATGCTCAGTCACGGTATCAGTGCATGATCAGCCACGTGATCAGTGCATGATCTGTCACATGATTAGTGTATGATCATCCACGTGATCAGTGCATGGGCAGTCATGTGATCAGTGCATGATATAGACGTGATCAGTGCATGATCAGTCTCGTGATCAGTGCATGATAGCCACGTGATCAGTGCATGATCAGTCACCTGATGGGTGTATGATCATTCACGTGACCTGTACATGGTAGCTACATGATCATTGCATGATCAGCCACGTGAGTAGTGCATGATAGCCACGTGATCACTGCATGATCAGTCACGTGATCAGTGCATGATCAGTCATGTGACCAGTACATGGTAGCTGCGTGATCATGCATGATCAGCCACGTGAGCAGTGCATGATAGCCACGTGATCAGTGCATGATCAGTCACGTGATCAGTGCATGATCAGTCACGTGATCAGTGCATGATGCCACGTGATCAGTGCATGATAGTCACCAGATCAGTGTGTGATCAGCCACGTGATCAGTGCATGATCAGTCACGTGATCAGTGCATGATCAGTCACGTGACCAGTATCATGGTAGTTACGTGATCAGTGCATGATCAGCCACGTGATCAGTGCATGATAGCCACGTGATCAGTGCATGATCAGTCACGTGATCAGTGCATGATCAGTCACGTGACCAGTACATGGTAGCTGCGTGATCATGCATGATCAGCCACGTGAGCAGTGCATGATAGCCACGTGATGTGTGCATGATCAGTTACGTGAGCAGAGTAGGATCAGCCACGTGATCAGTGCATGAGTGCCACGTGATCAGTGCATGATATGTCACGTGACAGGTGTGTGATCAGCCACGTGAACAGTGCATGTTCAGCCACGTGATCAGTGCATGATAGCCACGTGATCAGTGCATGATCAGTTACGTGAGCAGTGTATGATCAGCCACGTGATCAGTGCATGGTCAGACACGTGAACAGTGTATGATCAGCCACGTGATCAGTGCATGATATCCAAGTGATCAGTGCATGATCATCACGTGATCAGTGTATGATCAGCCACGTGAACAGTGCATGCTCAGTCACGTGATCAGGGCCTGCTGAGCTGCGTGATTACTGTCTGCTCATCTGCTTGACAATTGCCAGCTGAGCTGCATGATTCCTGCCTGTCATCTGCTTGACAATTGCCAGCTGAGCAGCATGATTCCTCACACCTGAGTTCCATGATTATTGCCTGCTGACTGTTTGATTCGTGCCTACTCAGCTCTTTGTTTATTGCCTCCAGAGGCACATGATCAGTGTATGATAGCAAACATGATCAGCGCATGATCAGTCACATGATCAGCGCCATTAAGTCACGTGATCACTACATGATAGTCATGTGATCAGTCCATGCTCAGTCACGGTATCAGTGCATGATCAGCCACGTGATCAGTGCATGATCAGCCACGTGATCAGTGCATGATAGCCATGTGATCAGTGCATGATCAGTCACGTGATCAGTGCATGATCAGTCACGTGATCAGTGCATGATCAGCCACGTGATCAGTGCATGATCAGTCACCTGATGGGTGTATGATCAGTCACGTGACCAGTACATGGTAGCTACATGATCATTGCATGATCAGCCACGTGAGTAGTGCATGATAGCCACGTGATCAGTGCATGATCAGTCACGTGATCAGTGCATGATCAGTCATGTGACCAGTACATGGTACCTGCGTGATCATGCATGATCAGCCACGTGAGCAGTGCATGATAGCCACGTGATCAGTGCATGATCAGACACGTGATCAGTGCATGATCAGTCACGTGATCAGTGCATGATCAGCCACGTGATCAGTGCATGATCAGTCACGTGATCAGTGCATGATCAGCCACGTGATCAGTGCATGATAGCCACGTGATCAGTGCATGATCAGCCACGTGATCAGTGCATGATCAGTCACGTGATCAGTGCATGATCAGTCACGTGATCAGTGCATGATCAGCCACGTGATCAGTGCATGATCAGTCATGTAGTCAGTGCATGATAGCCCGTGATCAGTGCATGATCAGTCCCGTGATCAGTGCATGATCAGCCACGTGATCAGTGCATGATAGCCACGTGATCAGTGCATGATCAGTCACGTGATCAGTGCATGATCAGTCACGTGATCAGTGTGTGATCAGCCACGTGAACAGTGCATGCTCAGTCACGTGATCAGGGCCTGCTGAGCTGCGTGATTACTGTCTGCTCATCTGCTTGACAATTGCCAGCTGAGCTGCACGATTCCTGCCTGTCATCTGCTTGACAATTGCCAGCTGTGCTGCGTAATTCCTGCCTGCTCATCTGCTTGATTATTGCCAGCTGAGCAGCATGATTTCTCAGAGCTGAGTTCCATGATTATAGCCTGCTGACTGATTCCTGCCTACTCAGCTCTATGTTCATTGCCTCCAGAGGCACATGATCAGTGTATGACACCAAACATGATCAGCACATGATCAGTCACATGATCAGTGCATGATTACCACGTGATCAGTGCATGATCAATTATGTGATCAGTGCATGATCAGTCATGTGATCAGTGCATGGTAGCTGCGTGATCAGTGCATGATCAGCCACGTGATCAGTGCATGATAGCCACGTGATCAGTGCATGATCAGTCATGTGATCAGTGCATGATAGCTGCGTGATCAGTGCATGATCAGCCACGTGATCAGTGCATGATAGCCACGTGATCAGTGCATGATCAGTCACGTGATCAGTGCATGATCAACGTGATCAGTGCATGATCAGTCACGTGATCAGTGCATGATCAGCCACGTGATCAGTGCATGATCAGCCACGTGATCAGTGCATGATAGCCACGTGATCAGTGCATGATCAGTCATGTGATCAGTGTGCATGATCAGTCACGTGATCAGTGCATGATCAGCCACGTGATCAGTGCATGATCAGCCACGTGATCAGTGCATGATCAGTCACGTGATCAGTGCATGATCAGTCACGTGATCAGTGCATGATCAGTCACGTGATCAGTGCATGATCAGCCACGTGATCAGTGCATGATAGCCACGTGATCAGTGCATGATCAGTCACGTGATCAGTGCATGATCAGTCACGTGATCAGTGCATGATCAGCCACGTGATCAGTGCATGATCAGCCACGTGATCAGTGCATGATCAGCCACGTGATCAGTGCATGATCAGCCATGTGATCAGTCATGATCAGATCACGTGATCAGTGCATGATCAGTCACGTGATCAGTGCATGATCACGTGATCTGTGCATGATCAGTCAGTGATTGCCAGTGACATGTGCACGTGATGTGAGCCACGTGATCAGTGCATGATCAGCCACGTGATCAGTGCATGATCAGTCACGTGATCAGTGTATGATCAGCCACGTGATCAGTGCATGTGTCATGTGATCAGTGTGATCAGCCACGTGATCAGTGCATGATCAGCCACGTGATCAGTGCATGATAGCCACGTGATCAGTGCATGATCAGTCACGTGATCAGTGCATGATCAGCCACGTGATCAGTGCATGATCAGTCACGTGATCAGTGCATGATCAGCCACGTGATCAGTGCATGATCAGTCACGTGATCAGTGCATGATCAGTCACGTGATCAGTGCATGATCAGCCACGTGATCAGTGCATGATCAGTCACGTGATCAGTGCATGTCAGCCACGTGATCAGTGCATGATCAGCCACGTGATCAGTGCATGATCAGTCACGTGATCAGTGCATGATCAGTCACGTGATCAGTGCATGATCAGCCACGTGATCAGTGCATGATCAGCACGTGATCAGTGCATGATCAGCCACGTGATCAGTGCATGATAGCCACGTGATCAGTGCATGATCAGTCACGTGATCAGTGCATGATCAGTCACGTGATCAGTGCATGATCAGCCACGTGATCAGTGCATGATCAGCCACGTGATCAGTGCATGATAGCCACGTGATCAGTGCATGATCAGTCACGTGATCAGTGCATGATCAGTCACGTGATCAGTGTGTGATCAGCCACGTGATCAGTGCATGATCAGTCACGTGATCAGGGCCTGCTGAGCTGCGTGATTACTGTCTGCTCATCTGCTTGACAATTGCCAGCTGAGCTGCATGATTCCTGCCTGTCATCTGCTTGACAATTGCCAGCTGTGCTGCGTAATTCCTGCCTGCTCATCTACTTGATTATTGCCAGCTGTGCAGCATGATTTCTCAGAGGTGAGTTCCATGATTATAGCCTGCTGACTGATTCCTGCCTACTCAGCTCTATGTTCATTGCCTCCAGAGGCACATGATCAGTGTATGACACCAAACATGATCAGCACATGATCAGTCACATGATCAGTGCATGATAAGCCACGTGATCAGTGCATGATCAATTATGTGATCAGTGCATGATCAGTCACGTGATCAGTGCATGGTAGCTGCGTGATCAGTGCATGATCAGCCACGTGATCAGTGCATGATAGCCACGTGATCAGTGCATGATCAGTCACGTGATCAGTGCATGATCAGCCACGTGATCAGTGCATGATCAGTCACGTGATCAGTGCATGATCAGCCACGTGATCAGTGCATGATCAGTCACGTGATCAGTGCATGATAGCCACGTGATCAGTGCATGATCAGCCACGTGATCAGTGCATGATCAGTCACGTGATCAGTGCATGATCAGCCACGTGAACAGTGCATGCTCAGTCACGTGATCTGGGCCTGCTGAGCTGCGTGATTACTGTCTGCTCATCTGCTTGACAATTGCCAGCTGAGCTGCACGATTCCTGCCTGTCATCTGCTTGACAATTGCCAGCTGTGCTGCGTAATTCCTGCCTGCTCAGCTGCTTGATTATTGCCAGCTGAGCAGCATGATTCCTCACACCTGAGTTCCATGATTATTGCCTGCTGACTGTTTGATTCGTGCCTACTCAGCTCTTTGTTTATTGCCTCCAGAGGCACATGATCAGTGTATGATAGCAAACATGATCAGCGCATGATCAGTCACATGATCAGCGCCATTAAGTCACGTGATCACTACATGATAGTCATGTGATCAGTCCATGCTCAGTCACGGTATCAGTGCATGATCAGCCACGTGATCAGTGCATGATCTGTCACATGATTAGTGTATGATCATCCACGTGACCAGTGCATGGGCAGTCATGTGATCAGTGCATGATATAGACGTGATCAGTGCATGATCAGTCTAGTGATCAGTGCATGATAGCCACGTGATCAGTGCATGATCAGTCACGTGATCAGTGCATGATCAGTCACGTGATCAGTGCATGATCAGCCACGTGATCAGTGCATGATCAGCCACGTGATCAGTGCATGATCAGTCACGTGATCAGTGCATGATCATCACGTGATCAGTGCATGATCAGTCATGTGATCAGTGATGATATAGACGTGATCAGTGCATGATCAGTCACGTGATCAGTGCATGATAGCCACGTGATCAGTGCATGATCAGTCACGTGATCATGTGTGATCAGCCACGTGATCAGTGCATGATCAGCCACGTGATCAGTGCATGATCAATTACGTGATCAGTGCATGATCAGTCACGTGACCAGTACATGGTTGCTACGTGATCAGTGCATGATCAGCCACGTGATCAGTGCATGATAGCCACGTGATCAGTGCATGATCAGTCACGTGATCAGTGCATGATCAGTCACGTGATCAGTGCATGATCATTTACGTGATCAGTGCATGATCAGTCACGTGACCAGTATATGGTAGCTACGTGATCATTGCATGACAGCCACGTGATCAGTGCATGATAGCCACGTGATGTGTGCATGAGTCACGTGATCAGTGTATGATCAGCCACGTGATCAGTGCATGAGTGCCACGTGATCAGTGCATGATATGTCACGTGACAGTGTGTGATCAGCCACGTGATCAGTGCATGATCAGCCACGTGATCAGTGCATGATAGCCACGTGATCAGTGCATGATCAGTTACGTGATCAGTGCATGATCAGCCACGTGATCAGTGCATGATCAGACACGTGATCAGTGCATGATCAGCCACGTGATCAGTGCATGATCAGCCACGTGATCAGTGCATGATAGCCACGTGATCAGTGCATGATCAGTCACGTGATCAGTGCATGATCAGCCACGTGATCAGTGCATGATCAGTCACGTGATCAGTGTATGATCAGCCACGTGATCAGTGCATGAGTGCCACGTGATCAGTGCATGATATGTCACGTGACAGGTGTGTGATCAGCCACGTGAACAGTGCATGTTCAGCCACGTGATCAGTGCATGATAGCCACGTGATCAGTGCATGATCAGTTACGTGAGCAGTGTATGATCAGCCACGTGATCAGTGCATGGTCAGACACGTGAACAGTGTATGATCAGCCACGTGATCAGTGCATGATATCCAAGTGATCAGTGCATGATCATCACGTGATCAGTGTATGATCAGCCACGTGAACAGTGCATGCTCAGTCACGTGATCAGGGCCTGCTGAGCTGCGTGATTACTGTCTGCTCATCTGCTTGACAATTGCCAGCTGAGCTGCACGATTCCTGCCTGTCATCTGCTTGACAATTGCCAGCTGTGCTGCGTAATTCCTGCCTGCTCAGCTGCTTGATTATTGCCAGCTGAGCAGCATGATTCCTCACACCTGAGTTCCATGATTATTGCCTGCTGACTGTTTGATTCGTGCCTACTCAGCTCTTTGTTTATTGCCTCCAGAGGCACATGATCAGTGTATGATAGCAAACATGATCAGTGCATGATCAGTCACATGATCAGCGCCATTAAGTCACGTGATCACTACATGATAGTCATGTGATCAGTCCATGCTCAGTCACGGTATCAGTGCATGATCAGCCACGTGATCAGTGCATGATCTGTCACATGATTAGTGTATGATCATCCACGTGATCAGTGCATGGGCAGTCATGTGATCAGTGCATGATATAGACGTGATCAGTGCATGATCAGTCCCGTGATCAGTGCATGATCAGCCACGTGATCAGTGCATGATCAGCCACGTGATCAGTGCATGATCAGTCACGTGATCAGTGCATGATCAGTCATGTGACCAGTACATGGTAGCTGCGTGATCATGCATGATCAGCCACGTGAGCAGTGCATGATAGCCACGTGATCAGTGCATGATCAGTCACGTGATCAGTGCATGATCAGTCACGTGATCAGTGCATGATCAGCCACGTGATCAGTGCATGATCAGGCACGTGATCAGTGCATGATCAGCCACGTGATCAGTGCATGATAGCCACGTGATCAGTGCATGATCAGTCACGTGATCAGTGCATGATCAGTCACGTGATCAGTGCATGATCAGCCACGTGATCAGTGCATGATCAGTCACGTGATCAGTGCATGATCAGTCACGTGATCAGTGCATGATCAGTCACGTGATCAGTGCATGATCAGCCACGTGATCAGTGCATGATCAGTCACGTGATCAGTATATGATAGCTACGTGATCAGTGCATGACAGCCACGTGATCAGTGCATGATAGCCACGTGATCAGTGCATGAGTCACGTGATCAGTGTATGATCAGCCACGTGATCAGTGCATGATGCCACGTGATCAGTGCATGATAGTCACGTGATCAGTGTGTGATCAGCCACGTGATCAGTGCATGATCAGCCACGTGATCAGTGCATGATCAGTCACGTGATCAGTGCATGATCAGTTACGTGATCAGTGCATGATCAGTCACGTGATCAGTGCATGATAGCTGCGTGATCATGCATGATCAGCCACGTGATCAGTGCATGATAGCCACGTGATCAGTGCATGATCAGTCACGTGATCAGTGCATGATCAGTCACGTGATCAGTGCATGATAGCCACGTGATCAGTGCATGATCAGTCACGTGATCAGTGCATGATCAGTCACGTGATCAGTGCATGATCAGTCACGTGATCAGTGCATGATCAGTCACGTGACCAGTACATGGTAGCTACGTGATCAGTGCATGATCAGCCACGTGATCAGTGCATGATAGCCACGTGATCAGTGCATGATCAGTCACGTGATCAGTGCATGATCAGTCACGTGATCAGTGCATGATCAGCCACGTGATCAGTGCATGATCAGCACGTGATCAGTGCATGATCAGCCACGTGATCAGTGCATGATAGCCACGTGATCAGTGCATGATCAGTCACGTGATCAGTGCATGATCAGTCACGTGATCAGTGCATGATCAGCCACGTGATCAGTGCATGATCAGCCACGTGATCAGTGCATGATCAATTACGTGATCAGTGCATGATCAGTCACGTGACCAGTACATGGTAGCTACGTGATCATTGCATGATCAGCCACGTGATCAGTGCATGATAGCCACGTGATCAGTGCATGATAGCCACGTGATCAGTGCATGATCAGTCATGTGATCAGTGTGTGATCAGCCACGTGATCAGTGCATGATAGCCACGTGATCAGTGCATGACAGCCACGTGATCAGTGCATGATCAGTCACGTGATACATGTGTGATCAGCCACGTGATCAGTGCATGATGAGCCACGTGATCAGTGCAGGATCAATTACGTGATCAGTGCATGATCAGTCACGTGACCAGTACATGGTTGCTACGTGATCGTTGCATGATCAGCCACGTGAGCAGAGCATGATAGCCACGTGATCAGTGCATGATCAGTCACGTGATCAGTACATGATCAGTCACGTGAACAGTGCATGATCATTTACGTGATCTGTGCATGATCAGTCACGTGACCAGTATATGGTAGCTACGTGATCATTCCATGACGAGCCACGTGAGCAGTGCATGATAGCCACGTGATGTGTGCATGAGTTACGTGAGCAGAGTATGATCAGCCACGTGATCAGTGCATGAGTGCCACGTGATCAGTGCATGATATGTCACGTGACAGGTGTGTGATCAGCCACGTGAACAGTGCATGTTCAGCCACGTGATCAGTGCATGATAGCCACGTGATCAGTGCATGATCAGTTACGTGAGCAGTGTATGATCAGCCACGTGATCAGTGCATGGTCAGACACGTGAACAGTGTATGATCAGCCACGTGATCAGTGCATGATATCCAAGTGATCAGTGCATGATCATCACGTGATCAGTGTATGATCAGCCACGTGAACAGTGCATGCTCAGTCACGTGATCTGGGCCTGCTGAGCTGCGTGATTACTGTCTGCTCATCTGCTTGACAATTGCCAGCTGAGCTGCACGATTCCTGCCTGTCATCTGCTTGACAATTGCCAGCTGTGCTGCGTAATTCCTGCCTGCTCAGCTGCTTGATTATTGCCAGCTGAGCAGCATGATTCCTCACACCTGAGTTCCATGATTATTGCCTGCTGACTGTTTGATTCGTGCCTACTCAGCTCTTTGTTTATTGCCTCCAGAGGCACATGATCAGTGTATGATAGCAAACATGATCAGCGCATGATCAGTCACATGATCAGCGCCATTAAGTCACGTGATCACTACATGATAGTCATGTGATCAGTCCATGCTCAGTCACGGTATCAGTGCATGATCAGCCACGTGATCAGTGCATGATCTGTCACATGATTAGTGTATGATCATCCACGTGATCAGTGCATGGGCAGTCATGTGATCAGTGCATGATATAGACGTGATCAGTGCATGATCAGTCTAGTGATCAGTGCATGATAGCCACGTGATCAGTGCATGATCAGTCACGTGATCAGTGCATGATCAGTCACGTGATCAGTGCATGATCAGCCACGTGATCAGTGCATGATCAGCCACGTGATCAGTGCATGATCAGTCACGTGATCAGTGCATGATCATCACGTGATCAGTGCATGATCAGTCATGTGATCAGTGCATGATATAGACGTGATCAGTGCATGATCAGTCACGTGATCAGTGCATGATAGCCACGTGATCAGTGCATGATCAGTCACGTGATCATGTGTGATCAGCCACGTGATCAGTGCATGATCAGCCACGTGATCAGTGCATGATCAATTACGTGATCAGTGCATGATCAGTCACGTGACCAGTACATGGTTGCTACGTGATCGTGCATGATCAGCCACGTGATCAGTGCATGATAGCCACGTGATCAGTGCATGATCAGTCACGTGATCAGTGCATGATCAGTCACGTGATCAGTGCATGATCATTTACGTGATCAGTGCATGATCAGTCACGTGACCAGTATATGGTAGCTACGTGATCATTGCATGACAGCCACGTGATCAGTGCATGATAGCCACGTGATGTGTGCATGAGTTACGTGATCAGTGTATGATCAGCCACGTGATCAGTGCATGAGTGCCACGTGATCAGTGCATGATAGTCACGTGACAGTGTGTGATCAGCCACGTGATCAGTGCATGATCAGCCACGTGATCAGTGCATGATAGCCACGTGATCAGTGCATGATCAGTTACGTGATCAGTGCATGATCAGCCACGTGATCAGTGCATGATCAGACACGTGATCAGTGCATGATCAGCCACGTGATCAGTGCATGATCAGCCACGTGATCAGTGCATGATAGCCACGTGATCAGTGCATGATCAGTCACGTGATCAGTGCATGATCAGCCACGTGATCAGTGCATGATCAGTCACGTGATCAGTGTATGATCAGCCACGTGATCAGTGCATGAGTGCCACGTGATCAGTGCATGATATGTCACGTGACAGGTGTGTGATCAGCCACGTGAACAGTGCATGTTCAGCCACGTGATCAGTGCATGATAGCCACGTGATCAGTGCATGATCAGTTACGTGAGCAGTGTATGATCAGCCACGTGATCAGTGCATGGTCAGACACGTGAACAGTGTATGATCAGCCACGTGATCAGTGCATGATATCCAAGTGATCAGTGCATGATCATCACGTGATCAGTGTATGATCAGCCACGTGAACAGTGCATGCTCAGTCACGTGATCAGGGCCTGCTGAGCTGCGTGATTACTGTCTGCTCATCTGCTTGACAATTGCCAGCTGAGCTGCACGATTCCTGCCTGTCATCTGCTTGACAATTGCCAGCTGTGCTGCGTAATTCCTGCCTGCTCAGCTGCTTGATTATTGCCAGCTGAGCAGCATGATTCCTCACACCTGAGTTCCATGATTATTGCCTGCTGACTGTTTGATTCGTGCCTACTCAGCTCTTTGTTTATTGCCTCCAGAGGCACATGATCAGTGTATGATAGCAAACATGATCAGTGCATGATCAGTCACATGATCAGCGCCATTAAGTCACGTGATCACTACATGATAGTCATGTGATCAGTCCATGCTCAGTCACGGTATCAGTGCATGATCAGCCACGTGATCAGTGCATGATCTGTCACATGATTAGTGTATGATCATCCACGTGATCAGTGCATGGGCAGTCATGTGATCAGTGCATGATATAGACGTGATCAGTGCATGATCAGTCACGTGATCAGTGCATGATCAGCCACGTGATCAGTGCATGATCAGCCACGTGATCAGTGCATGATCAGTCACGTGATCAGTGCATGATCAGTCACGTGACCAGTACATGGTAGCTGCGTGATCATGCATGATCAGCCACGTGAGCAGTGCATGATAGCCACGTGATCAGTGCATGATCAGTCACGTGATCAGTGCATGATCAGTCACGTGATCAGTGCATGATCAGCCACGTGATCAGTGCATGATCAGTCACGTGATCAGTGCATGTCAGCCACGTGATCAGTGCATGATAGCCACGTGATCAGTGCATGATAGCCACGTGATCAGTGCATGATCAGTCACGTGATCATGTGTGATCAGCCACGTGATCAGTGCATGATGAGCCACGTGATCAGTGCATGATCAATTACGTGATCAGTGCATGATCAGTCACGTGACCAGTACATGGTTGCTACGTGATCAGTGCATGATCAGCCACGTGATCAGTGCATGATAGCCACGTGATCAGTGCATGATCAGTTACGTGAGCAGTGTATGATCAGCCACGTGATCAGTGCATGGTCAGACACGTGAACAGTGTATGATCAGCCACGTGATCAGTGCATGATATCCAAGTGATCAGTGCATGATCATCACGTGATCAGTGTATGATCAGCCACGTGAACAGTGCATGCTCAGTCACGTGATCTGGGCCTGCTGAGCTGCGTGATTACTGTCTGCTCATCTGCTTGACAATTGCCAGCTGAGCTGCACGATTCCTGCCTGTCATCTGCTTGACAATTGCCAGCTGTGCTGCGTAATTCCTGCCTGCTCAGCTGCTTGATTATTGCCAGCTGAGCAGCATGATTCCTCACAGCTGAGTTCCATGATTATTGCCTGCTGACTGTTTGATTCGTGCCTACTCAGCTCTTTGTTTATTGCCTCCAGAGGCACATGATCAGTGTATGATAGCAAACATGATCAGCGCATGATCAGTCACATGATCAGCGCCATTAAGTCACGTGATCACTACATGATAGTCATGTGATCAGTCCATGCTCAGTCACGGTATCAGTGCATGATCAGCCACGTGATCAGTGCATGATCTGTCACAAGATTAGTGTATGATCATCCACGTGATCAGTGCATGGGCAGTCATGTGATCAGTGCATGATATAGACGTGATCAGTGCATGATCAGTCTCGTGATCAGTGCATGATAGCCACGTGATCAGTGCATGATCAGTCACCTGATGGGTGTATGATCATTCACGTGACCTGTACATGGTAGCTACGTGATCATTGCATGATCAGCCACGTGAGTAGTGCATGATAGCCACGTGATCACTGCATGATCAGTCACGTGATCAGTGCATGATCAGTCATGTGACCAGTACATGGTAGCTGCGTGATCATGGCATGATCAGCCACGTGATCAGTGCATGATAGCCACGTGATCAGTGCATGATCAGTCACGTGATCAGTGCATGATCAGCACGTGATCAGTGCATGATCAGCCACGTGATCAGTGCATGATAGCCACGTGATCAGTGCATGATCAGTCACGTGATCAGTGCATGATCAGTCACGTGATCAGTGTATGATCAGCCACGTGATCAGTGCATGATCAGCCACGTGATCAGTGCATGATCAATTACGTGATCAGTGCATGATCAGTCACGTGACCAGTACATGGTAGCTACGTGATCATTGCATGATCAGCCACGTGATCAGTGCATGATAGCCACGTGATCAGTGCATGATAGCCACGTGATCAGTGCATGATCAGTCATGTGATACGTGTGTGATCAGCCACGTGATCAGTGCATGATATCCACGTGATCAGTGCATGACAGCCACGTGATCAGTGCATGAGAGCCACGTGATCAGTGCATGATCAGTCACGTGATACATGTGTGATCAGCCACGTGATCAGTGCATGATGAGCCACGTGATCAGTGCATGATCAATTACGTGATCAGTGCATGATCAGTCACGTGACCAGTACATGGTTGCTACGTGATCATTGCATGATCAGCCACGTGAGCAGAGCATGATAGCCACGTGATCAGTGCATGATCAGTCACGTGATCAGTACATGATCAGTCACGTGAACAGTGCATGATCATTTACGTGATCTTTGCATGATCAGTCACGTGACCAGTATATGGTTGCTACGTGATCATTCCATGACGAGCCACGTGAGCAGTGCATGATAGCCACGTGATGTGTGCATGAGTTACGTGAGCAGAGTATGATCAGCCACGTGATCAGTGCATGAGTGCCACGTGATCAGTGCATGATATGTCACGTGACAGGTGTGTGATCAGCCACGTGAACAGTGCATGTTCAGCCACGTGATCAGTGCATGATAGCCACGTGATCAGTGCATGATCAGTTACGTGAGCAGTGTATGATCAGCCACGTGATCAGTGCATGGTCAGACACGTGAACAGTGTATGATCAGCCACGTGATCAGTGCATGATATCCAAGTGATCAGTGCATGATCATCACGTGATCAGTGTATGATCAGCCACGTGAACAGTGCATGCTCAGTCACGTGATCTGGGCCTGCTGAGCTGCGTGATTACTGTCTGCTCATCTGCTTGACAATTGCCAGCTGAGCTGCACGATTCCTGCCTGTCATCTGCTTGACAATTGCCAGCTGTGCTGCGTAATTCCTGCCTGCTCAGCTGCTTGATTATTGCCAGCTGAGCAGCATGATTCCTCACAGCTGAGTTCCATGATTATTGCCTGCTGACTGTTTGATTCGTGCCTACTCAGCTCTTTGTTTATTGCCTCCAGAGGCACATGATCAGTGTATGATAGCAAACATGATCAGCGCATGATCAGTCACATGATCAGCGCCATTAAGTCACGTGATCACTACATGATAGTCATGTGATCAGTCCATGCTCAGTCACGGTATCAGTGCATGATCAGCCACGTGATCAGTGCATGATCTGTCACAAGATTAGTGTATGATCATCCACGTGATCAGTGCATGGGCAGTCATGTGATCAGTGCATGATATAGACGTGATCAGTGCATGATCAGTCTAGTGATCAGTGCATGATAGCCACGTGATCAGTGCATGATCAGTCACCTGATGGGTGTATGATCATTCACGTGACCTGTACATGGTAGCTACATGATCATTGCATGATCAGCCACGTGAGTAGTGCATGATAGCCACGTGATCAGTGCATGATCAGTCACGTGATCAGTGCATGATCAGTCATGTGACCAGTACATGGTAGCTTCGTGATCATGCATGATCAGCCACGTGAGCAGTGCATGATAGCCACGTGATCAGTGCATGATCAGACACGTGATCAGTGCATGATCAGTCACGTGATCAGTGCATGATCAGTCACGTGATCAGTGCATGATAGCTGCGTGATCAGTGCATGATCAGCCACGTGATCAGTGCATGATAGCCACGTGATCAGTGCATGATCAGCCACGTGATCAGTGCATGATCAGTCACGTGATCAGTGCATGATCAGCCACGTGATCAGTGCATGATCAGCCACGTGATCAGTGCATGATCAGCCACGTGATCAGTGCATGATAGCCACGTGATCAGTGCATGATCAGTCACGTGATCAGTGCATGATCAGTCACGTGATCAGTGTGTGATCAGCCACGTGAACAGTGCATGCTCAGTCACGTGATCAGGGCCTGCTGAGCTGCGTGATTACTGTCTGCTCATCTGCTTGACAATTGCCAGCTGAGCTGCACGATTCCTGCCTGTCATCTGCTTGACAATTGCCACCTGTGCTGCGTAATTCCTGCCTGCTCATCTACTTGATTATTGCCAGCTGAGCAGCATGATTTCTCAGAGGTGAGTTCCATGATTATAGCCTGCTGACTGATTCCTGCCTACTCAGCTCTATGTTCATTGCCTCCAGAGGCACATGATCAGTGTATGACACCAAACATGATCAGCACATGATCAGTCACATGATCAGTGCATGATAAGCCACGTGATCAGTGCATGATCAATTATGTGATCAGTGCATGATCAGTCATGTGACAGTACATGGTAGCTGCGTGATCAGTGCATGATCAGCCACGTGATCAGTGCATGATAGCCACGTGATCAGTGCATGATCAGTCACGTGATCAGTGCATGATCAGTCACGTGATCAGTGCATGATCAGTCACGTGATCAGTGCATGATCAATTACGTGATCAGTGCATGATCAGTCACGTGATCAGTGCATGGCAGCTCCGTGATCAGTGCATGATCAGCCACGTGATCAGTGCATGATAGCCACGTGATCAGTGCATGATAGCCACGTGATCAGTGCATGATCAGTCACGTGATCGTGTGTGATCAGCCACGTGATCAGTGCATGATATCCACGTGATCAGTGCATGATAGCCACGTGATCAGTGCATGATCAGTCACGTGATCAGTGCATGATCAGTCACGTGATCAGTGTGATCAGCCACGTGATCAGTGCATGATCAGCCACGTGATCAGTGCATGATCAATTACGTGATCAGTGCATGATCAGTCACGTGATCAGTGCATGGTAGCTACGTGATCATTGCATGATCAGCCACGTGATCAGTGCATGATAGCCACGTGATCAGTGCATGATAGCCACGTGATCAGTGCATGAGAGCCACGTGATCAGTGCATGATCAGTCACGTGATACATGTGTGATCAGCCACGTGATCAGTGCATGATGAGCCACGTGATCAGTGCAGGATCAATTACGTGATCAGTGCATGATCAGTCACGTGACCAGTACATGGTTGCTACGTGATCATTGCATGATCAGCCACGTGAGCAGAGCATGATAGCCACGTGATCAGTGCATGATCAGTCACGTGATCAGTACATGATCAGTCACGTGAACAGTGCATGATCATTTACGTGATCTGTGCATGATCAGTCACGTGACCAGTATATGGTAGCTACGTGATCATTCCATGACGAGCCACGTGAGCAGTGCATGATAGCCACGTGATGTGTGCATGAGTTACGTGAGCAGAGTATGATCAGCCACGTGATCAGTGCATGAGTGCCACGTGATCAGTGCATGATATGTCACGTGACAGGTGTGTGATCAGCCACGTGAACAGTGCATGTTCAGCCACGTGATCAGTGCATGATAGCCACGTGATCAGTGCATGATCAGTTACGTGAGCAGTGTATGTTCAGCCACGTGATCAGTGCATGGTCAAACACGTGAACAGTGTATGATCAGCCACGTGATCAGTGCATGATATCCAAGTGATCAGTGCATGATCATCACGTGATCAGTGTATGATCAGCCACGTGAACAGTGCATGCTCAGTCACGTGATCTGGGCCTGCTGAGCTGCGTGATTACTGTCTGCTCATCTGCTTGACAATTGCCAGCTGAGCTGCACGATTCCTGCCTGTCATCTGCTTGACAATTGCCAGCTGTGCTGCGTAATTCCTGCCTGCTCAGCTGCTTGATTATTGCCAGCTGAGCAGCATGATTCCTCACACCTGAGTTCCATGATTATTGCCTGCTGACTGTTTGATTCGTGCCTACTCAGCTCTTTGTTTATTGCCTCCAGAGGCACATGATCAGTGTATGATAGCAAACATGATCAGCGCATGATCAGTCACATGATCAGCGCCATTAAGTCACGTGATCACTACATGATAGTCATGTGATCAGTCCATGCTCAGTCACGGTATCAGTGCATGATCAGCCACGTGATCAGTGCATGATCTGTCACATGATTAGTGTATGATCATCCACGTGATCAGTGCATGGGCAGTCATGTGATCAGTGCATGATATAGACGTGATCAGTGCATGATCAGTCTCGTGATCAGTGCATGATCAGCCACGTGATAGTGCATGATCAGCCACGTGATCAGTGCATGATCAGTCACGTGATCAGTGCATGATCAGTCACGTGACCAGTACATGGTAGCTGCGTGATCATGGCATGATCAGCCACGTGAGCAGTGCATGATAGCCACGTGATCAGTGCATGATCAGTCACGTGATCAGTGCATGATCAGTCACGTGATCAGTGCATGATCAGCCACGTGATCAGTGCATGATCAGCCACGTGATCAGTGCATGATAGCCACGTGATCAGTGCATGATCAGTCACGTGATCATGTGTGATCAGCCACGTGATCAGTGCATGATCAGCCACGTGATCAGTGCATGATCAATTACGTGATCAGTGCATGATCAGTCACGTGATCAGTACATGGTTGCTACGTGATCAGTGCATGATCAGCCACGTGATCAGTGCATGATAGCCACGTGATCAGTGCATGATCAGTTACGTGAGCACTGTATGATCAGCCACGTGATCAGTGCATGGTCAGACACGTGAACAGTGTATGATCAGCCACGTGATCAGTGCATGATATCCAAGTGATCAGTGCATGATCATCACGTGATCAGTGTATGATCAGCCACGTGAACAGTGCATGCTCATTCACGTGATCTGGGCCTGCTGAGCTGCGTGATTACTGTCTGCTCATCTGCTTGACAATTGCCAGCTGAGCTGCACGATTCCTGCCTGTCATCTGCTTGACAATTGCCAGCTGTGCTGCGTAATTCCTGCCTGCTCAGCTGCTTGATTATTGCCAGCTGAGCAGCATGATTCCTCACACCTGAGTTCCATGATTATTGCCTGCTGACTGTTTGATTCGTGCCTACTCAGCTCTTTGTTTATTGCCTCCAGAGGCACATGATCAGTGTATGATAGCAAACATGATCAGCGCATGATCAGTCACATGATCAGCGCCATTAAGTCACGTGATCACTACATGATAGTCATGTGATCAGTCCATGCTCAGTCACGGTATCAGTGCATGATCAGCCACGTGATCAGTGCATGATCTGTCACAAGATTAGTGTATGATCATCCACGTGATCAGTGCATGGGCAGTCATGTGATCAGTGCATGATATAGACGTGATCAGTGCATGATCAGTCACGTGATCAGTGCATGATAGCCACGTGATCAGTGCATGATCAGTCACCTGATGGGTGTATGATCATTCACGTGACCTGTACATGGTAGCTACGTGATCATTGCATGATCAGCCACGTGAGTAGTGCATGACAGCCACGTGATCAGTGCATGATCAGCCACGTGATCAGTGCATGATCAGTCACGTGATCAGTGCATGATCAGCCACGTGATCAGTGCATGATCAGTTACGTGATCAGTGCATGATCAGCCACGTGATCAGTGCATGATCAGCCACGTGATCAGTGCATGATCAATTACGTGATCAGTGCATGATCAGTCACGTGATCAGTACATGGTAGCTACGTGATCAGTGCATGATCAGCCACGTGATCAGTGCATGATCAGCCACGTGATCAGTGCATGATAGCCACGTGATCAGTGCATGATCAGTCACGTGATCAGTGCATGATAGCCACGTGATCAGTGCATGATCAGTCACGTGATCATGTGTGATCAGCCACGTGATCAGTGCATGATCAGCCACGTGATCAGTGCATGATCAGTCACGTGATCAGTGCATGATCAGTCACGTGATCAGTGCATGATCAGTTACGTGATCAGTGCATGATCAGTCACGTGACCAGTACATGGTTGCTACGTGATCGTTGCATGATCAGCCACGTGAGCAGTGCATGATAGCCACGTGATCAGTGCATGATCAGTCACGTGATCAGTGCATGATCAGTCACGTGAACAGTGCATGATCATTTACGTGATCAGTGCATGATCAGTCACGTGACCAGTATATGGTTGCTACGTGATCATTCCATGATCAGCCACGTGAGCAGTGCATGATAGCCACGTGATGTGTGCATGAGTTACGTGAGCAGAGTATGATCAGCCACGTGATCAGTGCATGAGTGCCACGTGATCAGTGCATGATATGTCACGTGACAGGTGTGTGATCAGCCACGTGATCAGTGCATGATCAGCCACGTGATCAGTGCATGATAGCCACGTGATCAGTGCATGATCAGTTACGTGATCAGTGTATGATCAGCCACGTGATCAGTGCATGATATCCACGTGATCAGTGCATGATCATCACGTGATCAGTGCATGATCAGCCACGTGAACAGTGCATGCTCAGTCACGTGATCAGGGCCTGCTGAGCTGCGTGATTACTGTCTGCTCATCTGCTTGACAATTGCCAGCTGAGCTGCATGATTCCTGCCTGTCATCTGCTTGACAATTGCCAGCTGTGCTGCGTAATTCCTGCCTGCTCATCTGCTTGATTATTGCCAGCTGAGCAGCATGATTTCTCACAGCTGAGTTCCATGATTATAGCCTGCTGACTGATTCGTGCCTACTCAGCTCTTTGTTCATTGCCTCCAGAGGCACATGATCAGTGTATGATACCAAACATGATCAGCGCATGATCAGTCACATGATCAGTGCATGATAAGCCACGTGATCAGTGCATGATCAGTTATGTGATCAGTGCATGATCAGTCACGTGATCAGTACATGGTAGCCACGTGATCAGTGCATGATCAGCCACGTGATCAGTGCATGATAGCCACGTGATCAGTGCATGATCAGTCACGTGATCAGTGCATGATCAGCCACGTGATCAGTGCATGATCAGTCACGTGATCAGTGCATGATCAGCCACGTGATCAGTGCATGATCAGTCACGTGATCAGTGCATGATAGCCACGTGATCAGTGCATGATCAGCCACGTGATCAGTGCATGATCAGTCACGTGATCAGTGCATGATCAGCCACGTGAACAGTGCATGCTCAGTCACGTGATCAGGGCCTGCTGAGCTGCGTGATTACTGTCTGCTCATCTGCTTGACAATTGCCAGCTGAGCTGCACGATTCCTGCCTGTCATCTGCTTGACAATTGCCAGCTGTGCTGCGTAATTCCTGCCTGCTCAGCTGCTTGATTATTGCCAGCTGAGCAGCATGATTCCTCACACCTGAGTTCCATGATTATTGCCTGCTGACTGTTTGATTCGTGCCTACTCAGCTCTTTGTTTATTGCCTCCAGAGGCACATGATCAGTGTATGATAGCAAACATGATCAGCGCATGATCAGTCACATGATCAGCGCCATTATGTCACGTGATCACTACATGATAGTCATGTGATCAGTCCATGCTCAGTCACGGTATCAGTGCATGATCAGCCACGTGATCAGTGCATGATCTGTCACAAGATCAGTGTATGATCATCCACGTGATCAGTGCATGGGCAGTCATGTGATCAGTGCATGATATAGACGTGATCAGTGCATGATCAGTCAGTGATCAGTGCATGATAGCCACGTGATCAGTGCATGATCAGTCACGTGATCAGTGCATGATCAGTCACGTGATCAGTGCATGATCAGCCACGTGATCAGTGCATGATCAGCCACGTGATCAGTGCATGATCAGTCACGTGATCAGTGCATGATCATCACGTGATCAGTGCATGATCAGTCATGTGATCAGTGATGATATAGACGTGATCAGTGCATGATCAGTCACGTGATCAGTGCATGAGAGCCACGTGATCAGTGCATGATCAGTCACGTGATACATGTGTGATCAGCCACGTGATCAGTGCATGATGAGCCACGTGATCAGTGCATGATCAATTACGTGATCAGTGCATGATCAGTCACGTGACCAGTACATGGTTGCTACGTGATCGTTGCATGATCAGCCACGTGAGCAGAGCATGATAGCCACGTGATCAGTGCATGATCAGTCACGTGATCAGTACATGATCAGTCACGTGAACAGTGCAGGATCATTTACGTGATCTGTGCATGATCAGTCACGTGACCAGTATATGGTAGCTACGTGATCATTCCATGACGAGCCACGTGAGCAGTGCATGATAGCCACGTGATGTGTGCATGAGTTACGTGAGCAGAGTATGATCAGCCACGTGATCAGTGCATGAGTGCCACGTGATCAGTGCATGATATGTCACGTGACAGGTGTGTGATCAGCCACGTGAACAGTGCATGTTCAGCCACGTGATCAGTGCATGATAGCCACGTGATCAGTGCATGATCAGTTACGTGAGCAGTGTATGATCAGCCACGTGATCAGTGCATGGTCAGACACGTGAACAGTGTATGATCAGCCACGTGATCAGTGCATGATATCCAAGTGATCAGTGCATGATCATCACGTGATCAGTGTATGATCAGCCACGTGAACAGTGCATGCTCAGTCCCGTGATCTGGGCCTGCTGAGCTGCGTGATTACTGTCTGCTCATCTGCTTGACAATTGCCAGCTGAGCTGCACGATTCCTGCCTGTCATCTGCTTGACAATTGCCAGCTGTGCTGCGTAATTCCTGCCTGTTCAGCTGCTTGATTATTGCCAGCTGAGCAGCATGATTCCTCACACCTGAGTTCCATGATTATTGCCTGCTGACTGTTTGATTCGTGCCTACTCAGCTCTTTGTTTATTGCCTCCAGAGGCACATGATCAGTGTATGATAGCAAACATGATCAGCGCATGATCAGTCACATGATCAGCGCCATTAAGTCACGTGATCACTACATGATAGTCATGTGATCAGTCCATGCTCAGTCACGGTATCAGTGCATGATCAGCCACGTGATCAGTGCATGATCTGTCACAAGATTAGTGTATGATCATCCACGTGATCAGTGCATGGGCAGTCATGTGATCAGTGCATGATATAGACGTGATCAGTGCATGATCAGTCTAGTGATCAGTGCATGATAGCCACGTGATCAGTGCATGATCAGTCACGTGATCAGTGCATGATCAGTCACGTGATCAGTGCATGATCAGCCACGTGATCAGTGCATGATCAGCCACGTGATCAGTGCATGATCAGTCACGTGATCAGTGCATGATCATCACGTGATCAGTGCATGATCAGTCATGTGATCAGTGCATGATATAGACGTGATCAGTGCATGATCAGCCACGTGATCAGTGCATGATAGCCACGTGATCAGTGCATGATCAGTCACGTGATCATGTGTGATCAGCCACGTGATCAGTGCATGATCAGCCACGTGATCAGTGCATGATCAATTACGTGATCAGTGCATGATCAGTCACGTGACCAGTACATGGTTGCTACGTGATCGTGCATGATCAGCCACGTGATCAGTGCATGATAGCCACGTGATCAGTGCATGATCAGTCACGTGATCAGTGCATGATCAGTCACGTGATCAGTGCATGATCATTTACGTGATCAGTGCATGATCAGTCACGTGACCAGTATATGGTTGCTACGTGATCATTCCATGACAGCCACGTGAGCAGTGCATGATAGCCACGTGATGTGTGCATGAGTTACGTGATCAGTGTATGATCAGCCACGTGATCAGTGCATGAGTGCCACGTGATCAGTGCATGATAGTCACGTGACAGTGTGTGATCAGCCACGTGATCAGTGCATGATCAGCCACGTGATCAGTGCATGATAGCCACGTGATCAGTGCATGATCAGTTACGTGATCAGTGCATGATCAGCCACGTGATCAGTGCATGATCAGACACGTGATCAGTGCATGATCAGCCACGTGATCAGTGCATGATCAGCCACGTGATCAGTGCATGATCAGCCACGTGATCAGTGCATGATCAGTCACGTGATCAGTGCATGATCAGCCACGTGATCAGTGCATGATCAGTCACGTGATCAGTGTATGATCAGCCACGTGATCAGTGCATGAGTGCCACGTGATCAGTGCATGATATGTCACGTGACAGGTGTGTGATCAGCCACGTGAACAGTGCATGTTCAGCCACGTGATCAGTGCATGATAGCCACGTGATCAGTGCATGATCAGTTACGTGAGCAGTGTATGATCAGCCACGTGATCAGTGCATGGTCAGACACGTGAACAGTGTATGATCAGCCACGTGATCAGTGCATGATATCCAAGTGATCAGTGCATGATCATCACGTGATCAGTGTATGATCAGCCACGTGAACCGTGCATGCTCCGTCATGTGATCTGGGCCTGCTGAGCTGCGTGATTACTGTCTGCTCATCTGCTTGACAATTGCCAGCTGAGCTGCACGATTCCTGCCTGTCATCTGCTTGACAATTGCCAGCTGTGCTGCGTAATTCCTGCCTGCTCAGCTGCTTGATTATTGCCAGCTGAGCAGCATGATTCCTCACACCTGAGTTCCATGATTATTGCCTGCTGACTGTTTGATTCGTGCCTACTCAGCTCTTTGTTTATTGCCTCCAGAGGCACATGATCAGTGTATGATAGCAAACATGATCAGCGCATGATCAGTCACATGATCAGCGCCATTAAGTCACGTGATCACTACCTGATAGTCATGTGATCAGTCCATGCTCAGTCACGGTATCAGTGCATGATCAGCCACGTGATCAGTGCATGATCTGTCACAAGATTAGTGTATGATCATCCACGTGATCAGTGCATGGGCAGTCATGTGATCAGTGCATGATATAGACGTGATCAGTGCATGATCAGTCCCGTGATCAGTGCATGATCAGCCACGTGATCAGTGCATGATCACCACGTGATCAGTGCATGATCAGTCACGTGATCAGTGCATGATCAGTCATGTGACCAGTACATGGTAGCTGCGTTATCATGGCATGATCAGCCACGTGATCAGTGCATGATAGCCACGTGATCAGTGCATGATCAGTCACGTGATCAGTGCATGATCAGTCACGTGATCAGTGCATGATCAGCCACGTGATCAGTGCATGATCAGGCACGTGATCAGTGCATGATCAGCCACGTGATCAGTGCATGATAGCCACGTGATCAGTGCATGATCAGCCACGTGATCAGTGCATGATCAGTCACGTGATCATGTGTGATCAGCCACGTGATCAGTGCATGATCAGCCACGTGATCAGTGCATGATCAATTACGTGATCAGTGCATGATCAGTCACGTGATCAGTGCATGATCAGTCACGTGATCAGTACATGGTAGCTACGTGATCAGTGCATGATCAGCCACGTGATCAGTGCATGACAGCCACGTGATCAGTGCATGATCAGTCACGTGATCAGTGCATGATCAGTCATGTGATCAGTACATGGCAGCTGCGTGATCATGCATGATCAGCCACGTGATCAGTGCATGATAGCCACGTGATCAGTGCATGATCAGTCACGTGATCAGTGCATGATCAGTCACGTGATCAGTGCATGATCAGCCACGTGATCAGTGCATGATAGCCACGTGATCAGTGCATGATCAGTCACGTGATCAGTGCATGATCAGTTACGTGATCAGTGCATGATCAGCCACGTGATCAGTGCATGATCAGCCACGTGATCAGTGCATGATCAATTACGTGATCAGTGCATGATCAGTCACGTGACCAGTACATGGTAGCTACGTGATCATTGCATGATCAGCCACGTGATCAGTGCATGATAGCCACGTGATCAGTGCATGATAGCCACGTGATCAGTGCATGATCAGTCATGTGATACGTGTGTGATCAGCCACGTGATCAGTGCATGATATCCACGTGATCAGTGCATGACAGCCACGTGATCAGTGCATGAGAGCCACGTGATCAGTGCATGATCAGTCACGTGATACATGTGTGATCAGCCACGTGATCAGTGCATGATGAGCCACGTGATCAGTGCATGATCAATTACGTGATCAGTGCATGATCAGTCACGTGACCAGTACATGGTTGCTACGTGATCATTGCATGATCAGCCACGTGAGCAGAGCATGATAGCCACGTGATCAGTGCATGATCAGTCACGTGATCAGTACATGATCAGTCACGTGACCAGTGCATGATCATTTACGTGATCTGTGCATGATCAGTCACGTGACCAGTATATGGTTGCTACGTGATCATTCCATGACGAGCCACGTGAGCAGTGCATGATAGCCACGTGATGTGTGCATGAGTTACGTGAGCAGAGTATGATCAGCCACGTGATCAGTGCATGAGTGCCACGTGATCAGTGCATGATATGTCACGTGACAGGTGTGTGATCAGCCACGTGAACAGTGCATGTTCAGCCACGTGATCAGTGCATGATAGCCACGTGATCAGTGCATGATCAGTTACGTGAGCAGTGTATGATCAGCCACGTGATCAGTGCATGGTCAGACACGTGAACAGTGTATGATCAGCCACGTGATCAGTGCATGATATCCAAGTGATCAGTGCATGATCATCACGTGATCAGTGTATGATCAGCCACGTGAACAGTGCATGCTCAGTCCCGTGATCTGGGCCTGCTGAGCTGCGTGATTACTGTCTGCTCATCTGCTTGACAATTGCCAGCTGAGCTGCACGATTCCTGCCTGTCATCTGCTTGACAATTGCCAGCTGTGCTGCGTAATTCCTGCCTGCTCAGCTGCTTGATTATTGCCAGCTGAGCAGCATGATTCCTCACAGCTGAGTTCCATGATTATTGCCTGCTGACTGTTTGATTCGTGCCTACTCAGCTCTTTGTTTATTGCCTCCAGAGGCACATGATCAGTGTATGATAGCAAACATGATCAGCGCATGATCAGTCACATGATCAGCGCCATTAAGTCACGTGATCACTACATGATAGTCATGTGATCAGTCCATGCTCAGTCACGGTATCAGTGCATGATCAGCCACGTGATCAGTGCATGATCTGTCACATGATTAGTGTATGATCATCCACGTGATCAGTGCATGGGCAGTCATGTGATCAGTGCATGATATAGACGTGATCAGTGCATGATCAGTCTAGTGATCAGTGCATGATAGCCACGTGATCAGTGCATGATCAGTCACCTGATGGGTGTATGATCATTCACGTGACCTGTACATGGTAGCTACATGATCATTGCATGATCAGCCACGTGAGTAGTGCATGATAGCCACGTGATCACTGCATGATCAGTCACGTGATCAGTGCATGATCAGTCATGTGACCAGTACATGGTAGCTTCGTGATCATGCATGATCAGCCACGTGAGCAGTGCATGATAGCCACGTGATCAGTGCATGATCAGTCACGTGATCAGTGCATGATCAGTCACGTGATCAGTGCATGATCAGTCACGTGACCAGTGCATGATAGCTGCGTGATCAGTGCATGATCAGCCACGTGATCAGTGCATGATAGCCACGTGATCAGTGCATGATCAGCCACGTGATCAGTGCATGATCAGTCACGTGATCAGTGCATGATCAGCCACGTGATCAGTGCATGATCAGTCACGTGATCAGTGCATGATCAGCCACGTGATCAGTGCATGATAGCCACGTGATCAGTGCATGATCAGTCACGTGATCAGTGCATGATCAGTCACGTGATCAGTGTGTGATCAGCCACGTGAACAGTGCATGCTCAGTCACGTGATCAGGGCCTGCTGAGCTGCGTGATTACTGTCTGCTCATCTGCTTGACAATTGCCAGCTGAGCTGCACGATTCCTGCCTGTCAGCTGCTTGACAATTGCCACCTGTGCTGCGTAATTCCTGCCTGCTCATCTACTTGATTATTGCCAGCTGAGCAGCATGATTTCTCAGAGGTGAGTTACATGATTATAGCCTGCTGACTGATTCCTGCCTACTCAGCTCTATGTTCATTGCCTCCATAGGCACATGATCAGTGTATGACACCAAACATGATCAGCACATGATCAGTCACATGATCAGTGCATGATAAGCCACGTGATCAGTGCATGATCAATTATGTGATCAGTGCATGATCAGTCATGTGACAGTACATGGTAGCTGCGTGATCAGTGCATGATCAGCCACGTGATCAGTGCATGATAGCCACGTGATCAGTGCATGATCAGTCACGTGATCAGTGCATGATCAGTCACGTGATCAGTGCATGATCAGTCACGTGATCAGTGCATGATCAATCACGTGATCAGTGCATGATCAGTCACGTGATCAGTGCATGGCAGCTCCGTGATCAGTGCATGATCAGCCACGTGATCAGTGCATGATAGCCACGTGATCAGTGCATGATAGCCACGTGATCAGTGCATGATCAGTCACGTGATCGTGTGTGATCAGCCACGTGATCAGTGCATGATATCCACGTGATCAGTGCATGATAGCCACGTGATCAGTGCATGATCAGTCACGTGATCAGTGCATGATCAGTCACGTGATCAGTGTGATCAGCCACGTGATCAGTGCATGATCAGCCACGTGATCAGTGCATGATCAATTACGTGATCAGTGCATGATCAGTCACGTGATCAGTACATGATAGCTACGTGATCATTGCATGATCAGCCACGTGATCAGTGCATGATAGCTACGTGATCAGTGCATGATAGCCACGTGATCAGTGCATGAGAGCCACGTGATCAGTGCATGATCAGTCACGTGATACATGTGTGATCAGCCACGTGATCAGTGCATGATGAGCCACGTGATCAGTGCAGGATCAATTACGTGATCAGTGCATGATCAGTCACGTGACCAGTACATGGTTGCTACGTGATCATTGCATGATCAGCCACGTGAGCAGAGCATGATAGCCACGTGATCAGTGCATGATCAGTCACGTGATCAGTACATGATCAGTCACGTGAACAGTGCATGATCATTTACGTGATCTGTGCATGATCAGTCACGTGACCAGTATATGGTAGCTACGTGATCATTCCATGACGAGCCACGTGAGCAGTGCATGATAGCCACGTGATGTGTGCATGAGTTACGTGAGCAGAGTATGATCAGCCACGTGATCAGTGCATGAGTGCCACGTGATCAGTGCATGATATGTCACGTGACAGGTGTGTGATCAGCCACGTGAACAGTGCATGTTCAGCCACGTGATCAGTGCATGATAGCCACGTGATCAGTGCATGATCAGTTACGTGAGCAGTGTATGTTCAGCCACGTGATCAGTGCATGGTCAAACACGTGAACAGTGTATGATCAGCCACGTGATCAGTGCATGATATCCAAGTGATCAGTGCATGATCATCACGTGATCAGTGTATGATCAGCCACGTGAACAGTGCATGCTCAGTCACGTGATCTGGGCCTGCTGAGCTGCGTGATTACTGTCTGCTCATCTGCTTGACAATTGCCAGCTGAGCTGCACGATTCCTGCCTGTCATCTGCTTGACAATTGCCAGCTGTGCTGCGTAATTCCTGCCTGCTCAGCTGCTTGATTATTGCCAGCTGAGCAGCATGATTCCACACACCTGAGTTCCATGATTATTGCCTGCTGACTGTTTGATTCGTGCCTACTCAGCTCTTTGTTTATTGCCTCCAGAGGCACATGATCAGTGTATGAAAGCAAACATGATCAGCGCATGATCAGTCACATGATCAGCGCCATTAAGTCACGTGATCACTACATGATAGTCATGTGATCAGTCCATGCTCAGTCACGGTATCAGTGCATGATCAGCCACGTGATCAGGGCATGATCTGTCACATGATTAGTGTATGATCATCCACGTGATCAGTGCATGGGCAGTCATGTGAGCAGTGCATGATATAGACGTGATCAGTGCATGATCAGTCTCGTGATCAGTGCATGATCAGCCACGTGATCAGTGCATGATCAGCCACGTGATCAGTGCATGATCAGCCACGTGATCAGTGCATGATCAGCCATGTGACCAGTACATGGTAGCTGCGTGATCATGGCATGATCAGCCACGTGAGCAGTGCATGATAGCCACGTGATCAGTGCATGATCAGTCACGTGATCAGTGCATGATCAGTCACGTGATCAGTGCATGATCAGCCACGTGATCAGTGCATGATCAGCCACGTGATCAGTGCATGATAGCCACGTGATCAGTGCATGATCAGTCACGTGATCATGTGTGATCAGCCACGTGATCAGTGCATGATCAGCCACGTGATCAGTGCATGATCAATTACGTGATCAGTGCATGATCAGTCACGTGATCAGTACATGGTAGCTACGTGATCAGTGCATGATCAGCCACGTGATCAGTGCATGATAGCCACGTGATCAGTGCATGATCAGTTACGTGATCAGTGCATGATCAGCCACGTGATCAGTGCATGGTCAGACACGTGAACAGTGTATGATCAGCCACGTGATCAGTGCATGATATCCAAGTGATCAGTGCATGATCATCACGTGATCAGTGTATGATCAGCCACGTGAACAGTGCATGCTCAGTCCCGTGATCTGGGCCTGCTGAGCTGCGTGATTACTGTCTGCTCATCTGCTTGACAATTGCCAGCTGAGCTGCACGATTCCTGCCTGTCATCTGCTTGACAATTGCCAGCTGTGCTGCGTAATTCCTGCCTGCTCAGCTGCTTGATTATTGCCAGCTGAGCAGCATGATTCCTCACACCTGAGTTCCATGATTATTGCCTGCTGACTGTTTGATTCGTGCCTACTCAGCTCTTTGTTTATTGCCTCCAGAGGCACATGATCAGTGTATGATAGCAAACATGATCAGCGCATGATCAGTCACATGATCAGCGCCATTAAGTCACGTGATCACTACATGATAGTCATGTGATCAGTCCATGCTCAGTCACGGTATCAGTGCATGATCAGCCACGTGATCAGTGCATGATCTGTCACAAGATTAGTGTATGATCATCCACGTGATCAGTGCATGGGCAGTCATGTGATCAGTGCATGATATAGACGTGATCAGTGCATGATCAGTCACGTGATCAGTGCATGATAGCCACGTGATCAGTGCATGATCAGTCACCTGATGGGTGTATGATCATTCACGTGACCTGTACATGGTAGCTACGTGATCATTGCATGATCAGCCACGTGAGTAGTGCATGATAGCCACGTGATCAGTGCATGATCAGCCACGTGATCAGTGCATGATCAGTCACGTGATCAGTGCATGATCAGCCACGTGATCAGTGCATGATAGCCACGTGATCAGTGCATGATCAGTCACGTGATCAGTGCATGATCAGTCACGTGATCAGTGCATGATCAGCCACGTGATCAGTGCATGATCAGCCACGTGATCAGTGCATGATCAATTACGTGATCAGTGCATGATCAGTCACGTGATCAGTACATGGTAGCTACGTGATCATTGCATGATCAGCCACGTGATCAGTGCATGATCAGCCACGTGATCAGTGCATGATAGCCACGTGATCAGTGCATGATCAGTCACGTGATCAGTGCATGATAGCCACGTGATCAGTGCATGATCAGTCACGTGATCATGTGTGATCAGCCACGTGATCAGTGCATGATCAGCCACGTGATCAGTGCATGATCAGTTACGTGATCAGTGCATGATCAGTCACGTGATCAGTGCATGATCAGTTACGTGATCAGTGCATGATCAGTCACGTGACCAGTACATGGTTGCTACGTGATCGTTGCATGATCAGCCACGTGAGCAGTGCATGATAGCCACGTGATCAGTGCATGATCAGTCACGTGATCAGTGCATGATCAGTCACGTGAACAGTGCATGATCATTTACGTGATCAGTGCATGATCAGTCACGTGACCAGTATATGGTTGCTACGTGATCATTCCATGATCAGCCACGTGAGCAGTGCATGATAGCCACGTGATGTGTGCATGAGTTACGTGAGCAGAGTATGATCAGCCACGTGATCAGTGCATGAGTGCCACGTGATCAGTGCATGATATGTCACGTGACAGGTGTGTGATCAGCCACGTGATCAGTGCATGATCAGCCACGTGATCAGTGCATGATAGCCACGTGATCAGTGCATGATCAGTTACGTGATCAGTGTATGATCAGCCACGTGATCAGTGCATGATATCCACGTGATCAGTGCATGATCATCACGTGATCAGTGTATGATCAGCCACGTGAACAGTGCATGCTCAGTCACGTGATCAGGGCCTGCTGAGCTGCGTGATTACTGTCTGCTCATCTGCTTGACAATTGCCAGCTGAGCTGCATGATTCCTGCCTGTCATCTGCTTGACAATTGCCAGCTGTGCTGCGTAATTCCTGCCTGCTCATCTGCTTGATTATTGCCAGCTGAGCAGCATGATTCTCAGAGCTGAGTTCCATGATTATAGCCTGCTGACTGATTCGTGCCTACTCAGCTCTTTGTTCATTGCCTCCAGAGGCACATGATCAGTGTATGATACCAAACATGATCAGCGCATGATCAGTCACATGATCAGTGCATGATAAGCCACGTGATCAGTGCATGATCAGTCATGTGATCAGTGCATGATCAGTCACGTGATCAGTGCATGGTAGCTGCGTGATCAGTGCATGATCAGCCACGTGATCAGTGCATGATAGCCACGTGATCAGTGCATGATCAGTCACGTGATCAGTGCATGATCAGCCACGTGATCAGTGCATGATCAGTCACGTGATCAGTGCATGATCAGCCACGTGATCAGTGCATGATCAGTCACGTGATCAGTGCATGATAGCCACGTGATCAGTGCATGATCAGCCACGTGATCAGTGCATGATCAGTCACGTGATCAGTGCATGATCAGCCACGTGAACAGTGCATGCTCAGTCACGTGATCAGGGCCTGCTGAGCTGCGTGATTACTGTCTGCTCATCTGCTTGACAATTGCCAGCTGAGCTGCACGATTCCTGCCTGTCATCTGCTTGACAATTGCCAGCTGTGCTGCGTAATTCCTGCCTGCTCAGCTGCTTGATTATTGCCAGCTGAGCAGCATGATTCCTCACACCTGAGTTCCATGATTATTGCCTGCTGACTGTTTGATTCGTGTCTACTCAGCTCTTTGTTAATTGCCTCCAGAGGCACATGATCAGTGTATGATAGCAAACATGATCAGCGCGTGATCAGTCACATGATCAGCGCCATTATGTCACGTGATCACTACATGATAGTCATGTGATCAGTCCATGCTCAGTCACGGTATCAGTGCATGATCAGCCACGTGATCAGTGCATGATCTGTCACAAGATCAGTGTATGATCATCCACGTGATCAGTTCACGGGCAGTCATGTGATCAGTGCATGATATAGACGTGAACAGTGCATGATCAGTCTAGTGATCAGTGCATGATAGCCACGTGATCAGTGCATGATCAGACACGAGATCAGTGCATGATCAGTCACGTGATCAGTGCATGATCAGCCACGTGATCAGTGCATAATCAGCCACGTGATCAGTGCATGATCTGTCACGTGATTAGTGTATGATCATCACGTGATCAGTGCACGGGCAGTCATGTGATCAGTGAGTGATATAGACGTGAACAGTGCATGATCAGTCTCGTAATCAGTGCATGAGAGCCACGTGATCAGTGCATGATCAGTCACGTGATACATGTGTGATTAGCCACGTGATCAGTGCATGATGAGCCACGTGATCAGTGCATGATCAATTACGTGATCACTGCATGATCAGTCATGTGACCAGTACATGGTTGCTACATGATCGTTGCATCATGAGCCACGTGAGCAGAGCATGATAGCCACGTGGTCAGTGCATGATCAGTCACGTGATCAGTACATGATCAGTCACGTGAACAGTGCAGGATCATTTACGTGATCTGTGCATGATCAGTCACGTGACCAGTATATGGTAGCTACGTGATCATTCCATGACTAGCCACGTGAGCAGTGCATGATAGCCACGTGATGTGTGCATGAGTTACGTGAGCAGAGTATGATCAGCCACGTGATCAGTGCATGAGTGCCACGTGATCAGTGCATGATATGTCACGTGACAGGTGTGTGATCAGCCACGTGAACAGTGCATGTTCAGCCACGTGATCAGTGCATGATAGCCACGTGATCAGTGCATGATCAGTTACGTGAGCAGTGTATGATCAGCCACGTGATCAGTGCATGGTCAGACACGTGAACAGTGTATGATCAGCCACGTGATCAGTGCATGATATCCAAGTGATCAGTGCATGATCATCACGTGATCAGTGTATGATCAGCCACGTGAACAGTGCATGCTCAGTCCCGTGATCTGGGCCTGCTGAGCTGCGTGATTATTGTCTGCTCATCTGCTTGACAATTGCCAGCTGAGCTGCACGATTCCTGCCTGTCATCTGCTTGACAATTGCCAGCTGTGCTGCGTAATTCCTGCCTGTTCAGCTGCTTGATTATTGCCAGCTGAGCAGCATGATTCCTCACACCTGAGTTCCATGATTATTGCCTGCTGACTGTTTGATTCGTGCCTACTCAGCTCTATGTTTATTGCCTCCAGAGGCACATGATCAGTGTATGATAGCAAACATGATCAGCGCATAATCAGTCACATGATCAGCGCCATTAAGTCACGTGATCACTACATGATAGTCATGTGATCAGTCCATGCTCAGTCACGGTATCAGTGCATGATCAGCCACGTGATCAGTGCATGATCTGTCACAAGATTAGTGTATGATCATTCACGTGATCAGTGCACGGGCAGTCATGTGATCAGTGCATTATATAGACGTGAACAGTGCATGATCAGTCTAGTGATCAGTGCATGATAGCCACGTGATCAGTGCATGATCAGTCACGTGATCAGTGCATGATCAGTCACGTGATCAGTGCATGATCAGCCACGGTATCAGTGCATAATCAGCCACGTGATCAGTGCATGATCAGTCACAAGATTAGTGTATGATCATCTAAGTGATCAGTGCATGGGCAGTCATGTGATCAGTGAATGATATAGGCGTGAACAGTGCATGATCAGTCACGTGATCAGTGCATGAGAGCCACGTGATCAGTGCATGATCAGTCACGTGATACATGTGTGATCAGCCACGTGATCAGTGCATGATGAGCCACGTGATCAGTGCAGGATCAATTACGTGATCAGTGCATGATCAGTCACGTGAACAGTACATGGTTGCTACGTGATCGTTGCATGATCAGCCACGTGAACAGAGCATGATAGCCACGTGGTCAGTGCATGATCAGTCACGTGATCAGTACATGATGAGTCACGTGAACAGTGCATGATCATTTACGTGATCTTTGCATGATCAGTCACGTTACCAGTATATGGTTGCTACGTGATCATTCCATGACAGCCACGTGAGCAGTGCATGATAGCCACGTGATGTGTGCGTGAGTTACGTGAGCAGAGTATGATCAGCCACGTGATCAGTGCATGAGTGCCACGTGATCAGTGCATGATATGTCACGTGACAGGTGTGTGATCAGCCACGTGAACAGTGCATGTTCAGCCACGTGATCAGTGCATGATATCCACGTGATCAGTGCATGATCAGTTACGTGAGCAGTGTATGATCAGCCACGTGATCAGTGCATGGTCAGACACGTGAACAGTGTATGATCAGCCACGTGATCAGTGCATGTTCAGCCACGTGATCAGTGCATGATAGCCACGTGATCAGTGCATGATCAGTTACGTGAGCAGTGTATGATCAGCCCCGTGATCAGTGCATGGTCAGACACGTGAACAGTGTATGATCAGCCACGTGATCAGTGCATGATGCCACGTGATCAGTGCATGATAGTCACGTGACAGGTGTGTGATCAGCCACGTGAACAGTGCATGTTCAGCCACGTGATCAGTGCATGATAGCCACGTGATCAGTGCATGATCAGTTAAGTGAGCAGTGTATGATCAGCCACGTGATCAGTGCATGGTCAGACACGTGAACAGTGTATGATCAGCCACGTGATCAGTGCATGATATCCAAGTGATCAGTGCATGATCATCACGTGATCAGTGTATGATCAGCCACGTGAACAGTGCATGCTCAGTCACGTGATCTGGGCCTGCTGAGCTGCGTGATTCCTGTCTGCTCATCTGCTTGATTATTGCCAGCTGAGCAGCATGATTCCTCACACCTGTGTTCCATGATTATTGCCTGCTGACTGTTTGATTCGTGCCTACTCAGCTCTTTGTTTATTGCCTCCAGAGGCACGTGATCAGTGTATGATAGCAAACATGATCAGCGCATGATCAGTCACATGATCAGCGCCATTAAGTCACGTGATCACTACATGATAGTCATGTGATCAGTCCATGCTCAGTCACGGTACCAGTGCATGATCAGCCACGTGATCAGTGCACGGGTAGTCATGGGATCAGTGCATGATATAGATGTGAACAGTGCTTGATCAGTCTCGTGATCAGTGCATGATAGCCACGTGATCAGTGCATGATCAGTCACCTGATGGGTGTATGATCATTCACGTGACCAGTACATGGTAGCTACATGATCATTGCATGATCAGCCACGTGAGTAGTTCATGACAGCCACGTGATCACTGCATGATCTGCCACGTGATCAGTGCATGACCAGACACGTGATCAGTGTATATCCAGCCAAGTGATCAGTGCATGATAGCCACGTGATCAGTGCATGATCAGTCACGTGATCAGTGCATGATCAGTTATGTGATCAGTGTATGATCAGCCACGTGATCAGTGCATGATCAATTACGTGATCAGTGCATAATCAGTCACGTGACCAGTACATGGTAGCTACATGATCATTGCCTGATCAGCCACATGATCAGTGTATGATCAGCCACGTGATCAGTGCATGATATCCACGTGATCAGTGCATGACAGTCACGTGATCAGTGCATGATCAGTCACGTGATACATGTGTGATCAGCCACGTGATCAGTGCATGATGAGCCACGTGATCAGTGCAGGATCAGCTACGTGATCAGTGCATGATCAGTCACGTGAACAATGCATGATCATTTACATGATCTTTGCATGATCAGTCACGTTACCAGTACATAGTTGCTACGTGATCGTTGCATGATCAGCCACGTGAGCAGAGCATGATAGCCACGTGGTCAGTGCATGATCAATCACGTGATCAGTACATGATCAGTCACGTGAACAGTGCATGATCATTTACGTGATCTTTGCATGATCAGTCACGTTACCAGTATATGGTTGCTACGTGATCATTCCATGATGAGCCACGTGAGCAGTGCATGATAGCCACGTGATGTGTGCATGAGTTAAGTGAGCAGAGTATGATCAGCCACATGATCAGTGCATGAGTGCCACGTGATCAGTGCATGATATGTCACGTGACAGGTGTGTGATCAGCCACGTGAACAGTGCATGTTCAGCCACGTGATCAGTGCATGATAGCCACGTGATCAGTGCATGATCAGTTACGTGAGCAGTGTATGATCAGCCACGTGATCAGTGCATGATATCCAAGTGATCAGTGCATGATCATCACGTGATCAGTGTATGATCAGCCACGTGAACAGTGCATGCTCAGTCCCGTGATCTGGGCCTGCTGAGCTGCGTGATTACTGTCTGCTCATCTGCTTGACAATTGCCAGCTGGGCTGCACGATTCCTGCCTGTCATCTGCTTGACAATTGCCAGCTGTGCTGCGTAATTCCTGCCTGCTCAGCTGCTTGATTATTGCCAGCTGAGCAGCATGATTCCTCACACCTGAGTTCCATGATTATTGCCTGCTGACTGTTTGATTCGTGCCTACTCAGCTCTTTGTTTATTGCCTCCAGAGGCACATGATCAGTGTATGATAGCAAACATGATCAGCGCATGATCAGTCACATGATCAGCGCCATTAAGTCACGTGATCACTACATGATAGTCATGTGATCAGTCCATGCTCACTCACGGTATCAGTGCATGATCAGCCACGTGATCAGTGCATGATCTGTCACAAGATTAGTGTATGATCATCCACGTGATCAGTGCATGGGCAGTCATGTGATCAGTGCATGATATAGGCGTGAACAGTGCATGATCAGTCTCGTGATCAGTGCATGATAGCCACGTGATCAGTGCATGATCAGTCACCTGATGGGTGTATGATCATTCACGTGACCTGTACATGGTAGCTACATGATCATTGCATGATCAGCCACGTGAGTAGTTCATGATAGCCACGTGATCACTGCATGATCAGTCACGTGATCAGTGCATGATCAGTCATGTGACCAGTACATGGTAGCTGCGTGATCATGGCGTGATCATGGCATGATCAACCACGTGAGCAGTGCGTGATAGCCACGTGATCAGTGCATGATCAGACACGAGATCAGTGCATGATCAGTCACGTGATCAGTGCATGATCAGCCACGTGATCAGTGCATGACCAGGCACGTGATCAGTGTATGTCAGCCAAGTGATCAGTGCATGATAGCCACGTGATCAGTGCATGATCATTCACGTGATCAGTGCATGATCAGTCATGTGATAGGTGTGTGATCAGCCACGTGAACAGTGCATGCTCAGTCACGTGATCAGGGCCTGCTGAGCTGTGTGATTACTGTCTGCTCATCTGCTTGACAATTGCCAGCTGAGCTGCATGATTCCTGCCTGTCAGCTGCTTGACAATTGCCACCTGTGCTGCGTAATTCCTGCCTGCTCATCTACTTGATTATTGCCAGCTCAGCAGCATGATTTCTCAGAGGTGAATTACATGATTATAGCCTGCTGACTGATTCCTGCCTACTCAGCTCTATGTTCATTGCCTCCATAGGCACATGATCAGTGTGTGACACCAAACATGATCAGCACATGATCAGTCACATGATCAATGAATGATAAGCCAGGTGATCAGTGCATGATCAATTATGTGATCAGTGCATGATCAGTCATGTGACAAGTACATGGTAGCTGCGTGATCATTGTATGATCAGCCACGTGATCAGTGCATGATAGCCACGTGATCAGTGCATGATCAGCCACGTGATCAGTGCATGATTAGTCACGTGATACGTGTGTGATCAGCCACATTATCAGTGCATGTTATCCACGTGATCAGTGCAGGATAGCCACGTGATCACTTCATGATTATTTACGTGATCTGTACATGATCAGTCATGTGATACGAGTGTGATCAGCCACCGGATCAGTGCGTGATGAGCCATGTGATCAGTGCAGGATCAATTACGTGATCAGTGCATGATCAGTCACATGACCAGTACATGGTAGCTACGTGATCATTGCGTGATCAGCCACGTGATCAGTTCATGATAGCTACGTGATCAGTGCATGATAGCCACGTGATCAGTGCATGAGAGCCACGTGATCAGTGCATGATCAGTCACGTGATACATGTGTGATCAGCCACGTGATCAGCGCATTATGAGCCACGTGATCAGTGCAGGATCAATTACGTGATCAGTGCATGATCAGTCACGAGACAAGTACATGGTTGCTACGTGATCCTTGCATGATCAGCCACATGAGCAGAGCATGATAGCCACGTGATCAGTGCATGATCAGTCACGTGATCAGTACATGATCAGTCTCTTGAACAGTGCATGATCATTGACGTGATCTGTGCATCATCAGTCACATGACCAGTATATGGTAGCTACGTGATCATTCCATGACGAGCCACGTGAGCAGCGCATGATAGCCACGTGATGTGTGCATGAGTTACGTGAGCAGAGTATGATCAGCCACGTGATCAGTGCATGAGTGCCACGTGATCAGTGCATGATATGTCACGTGACAGGTGTGTGATCAGCCACGTGAACAGTGCATGTTCAGCCACGTGATCAGTGCATGATAGCCACGTGATCAGTGCATGATCAGTTACGTGAGCAGTGTATGATCAGCCACGTGATCAGTGCATGATATCCAAGTGATCAGTGCATGATCATCACGTGATCAGTGTATGATCAGCCACGTGAACAGTGCATGCTCAGTCACGTGATCTGGGCCTGCTGAGCTGCGTGATTGCTGTCTGCTCATCTGCTTGACAATTGCCAGCTGAGCTGCACGATTCCTGCCTGTCATCTGCTTGACAATTGCCAGCTGTGCTGCGTAATTCCTGCCTGCTCAGCTGCTTGATTATTGCCAGCTGAGCAGCATGATTCCTCACACCTGAGTTCCATGATTATTGCCTGCTGACTGTTTGATTCGTGCCTACTCAGCTCTTTCTTTATTGCCTCCAGAGGCACATGATCAGTGTATGATAGCAAACATGATCAGCGCATGATCAGTCACATGATCAGCGCCATTAAGTCACGTGATCACTACATGATAGTCATGTGAGCAGTCCATGCTCAGTCACGGTATCAGTGCATGATCAGCCACGTGATCAGTGCTTGATCTGTCACAAGATTAGTGTATGATCATCCACGTGATCAGTGCACGGGCAGTCATGTGATCAGTGCATGATATAGACGTGAACAGTGCATGATCAGTCTCGTGATCAGTGCATGATAGCCACGTGATCAGTGCATGATCAGTCACCTGATGGGTGTATGATCATTCACGTGACCTGTACATGGTAGCTACATGATCATTGCATGATCAGCCACGTGAGTAGTTCATGATAGCCACGTGATCACTGCATGATCAGTCACGTGATCAGTGCATGATCAGTCATGTGGCCAGTACATGGTAGCTGCGTGATCATGGCGTGATCATGGCATGATCAGCCACGTGAGCAGTGCATGATAGCCACGTGATCAGTGCATGATCAGACACGAGATCAGTGCATGATCAGTCACGTGATCAGTGCATGATCAGCCACGTGATCAGTGCATGACCAGGCACGTGATCAGTGTATGTCCAGCCAAATGATCAGTGCATGATAGCCACGTGATCAGTGCATGATCATTCACATGATCAGTGCATGATCAGTCATGTGATAGGTGTGTGATCAGCCACGTGATCAGTGCATGCTCAGTCACGTGATCAGGGCCTGCTGAGCTGTGTGATTACTGTCTGCTCATCTGCTTGACAATTGCCAGCTGGGCTGCACGATTCCTGCCTGTCAGCTGCTTGACAATTGCCACCTGTGCTGCGTAATTCCTGCCTGCTCATCTACTTGATTATTGCCAGCTCAGCAGCATGATTTCTCAGAGGTGAATTACATGATTATAGCCTGCTGACTGATTCCTGCCTACTCAGCTCTATGTTCATTGCCTCCATAGGCACATGATCAGTGTGTGACACCAAACATGATCAGCACATGATCAGTCACATGATCAATGAATGATAAGCCAGGTGATCAGTGCATGATCAATTATGTGATCAGTGCATGATCAGTCATGTGACAAGTACATGGTAGCTGCGTGATCATTGCATGATCAGCCACGTGAGCAGTGCATGATAGCTACGTGATCAGTGCATGATCAGTCACGTGATCTCTGCATGATCAGTTATGTGATCTGTGCATGATCAGTCACATGATCAGTGCATGATCAATGACCTGATCAGTGCATGATCAGTCACGTGACCAGTGCATGGCAGCTCCGTGATCATTGCATGATCAGCCACGTGATCAGTGCATGATAGCCACGTGATCAGTGCATGATAGCCACGTGATCAGTGCATGATTAGTCACGTGATACGTGTGTGATCAGCCACGTGATCAGGGCATGTTATCCACGTGATCAGTGCATGATAGCCACGTGATCACTTCATGATTATTCACGTGATCTGTACATGATCAGTCACGTGATACGAGTGTGATCAGCCACCGGATCAGTGCGTGATAGCCATGTGATCAGTGCAGGATCAATTACGTGATCAGTGCATGATCAGTCACATGACCAGTACATGGTAGCTACGTGATCATTGCGTGATCAGCCACGTGATCAGTTCATCATAGCTACGTGATCAGTGCATGATCAGCCACGTGATCAGTGCATGAGCAGCCACGGGATCAGTGCATGATCAGTCACGTGATACATGTGTGATCAGCCAGGTGATCAGCGCATTATGAGCCACGTGATCAGTGCAGGATCAATTACGTGATCAGTGCATGATCAGTCACGTGACAGTACATGGTTGCTACGTGATCCTTGCATGATCAGCCACATGAGCAGAGCATGATAGCCACGTGATCAGTGCATGATCAGTCACGTGATCAGTACATGATCAGTCTCTTGAACAGTGCATGATCATTGACGTGATCAGTGCATCATCAGTCACATGACCAGTATATGGTAGCTACGTGATCATTCCATGACGAGCCACGTGAGCAGCGCATGATAGACACGTGATGTGTGCATGAGTTACGTGAGCAGAGTATGATCAGCCACGTGATCAGTGCATGAGTGCCACGTGATCAGTGCATGATAGTCACGTGATCAGGTGTGTGATCAGCCACGTGAACAGTGCATGTTCAGCCAAGTGATCAGTGCATGATTGCCACGTGATCAGTGCATGATCAGTTACCTGAGCAGTGTATGATCAGCGACGTGATCAGTGCATGGTCAAACACGTGTACAGTGTATGATCAGCCACGTGATCAGTGCATGATATCCACATGATCAGTGCATGATCATCACGTGATCAGTGCATGATGAGCCACTTGATCAGTGCAGGATTCATTACGTGATCAGTGCATGATCAGTCACGTGACCAGTACATGGTTGCTACGTGATCCTTGCATGATCAGCCACGTGAGCAGTGCATGATAGCCACGTGATGTGTGCATGAGTTACGTGAGCAGAGTATGATCAGCCACGTGATCAGTGCATGAGTGTCACGTGATCAGTGCATGATATGTCACGTGACAGGTGTGTGATCAGCCACATGATCAGTGCATGTTCAGCCACGTGATCAGTGCATGACAGCCACGTGATCAGTGCATGAGAGCCACGGGATCAGTGCATGATCAGTCACGTGATACATGTGTGATCAGCCACGTGATCAGTGCATGATGAGCCACGTGATCAGTGCAGGATCAATTACGTGATCAGTGCATGATCAGTCACGTGACCAGTACATGGTTGCTACGTGATCGTTGCATGATCAGCCACGTGAGCAGAGCATGATAGCCACGTGGTCAGTGCATGATCAGTCACGTGATCAGTACATGATCAGTCACGTGAACAGTGCCTGATCATTTACGTGATCTTTGCATGATCAGTCACGTTACCAGTATATGGTTGCTACGTGATCATTCCATGACGAGCCACGTGAGCAGTGCATGATAGCCACGTGATGTGTGCATGAGTTACGTGAGCAGAGTATGATCAGCCACGTGATCAGTGCATGAGTGCCACTTGATCAGTGCATGATATATCACGTGACAGGTGTGTGATCAGCCACGTGAACAGTGCATGTTCAGCCACGTGATCAGTGCATGATAGCCACGTGATCAGTGCATGATCAGTTACGTGAGCAGTGTATGATCAGCCACGTGATCAGTGCATGGTCAGACACGTGAACAGTGTATGATCAGCCACGTGATCAGTGCATGATATCCAAGTGATCAGTGCATGATCATCACGTGATCAGTGTATGATCAGCCACGTGAACAGTGCTTGCTCAGTCACGTGATCTGGGCCTGCTGAGCTGCGTGATTACTGTCTGCTCATCTGCTTGACAATTGCCAGCTGAGCTGCACGATTCCTGCCTGTCATCTGCTTGACAATTGCCAGCTGTGCTGCGTAATTCCTGCCTGCTCAGCTGCTTGATTATTGCCAGCTGAGCAGCACGATTCCTCACACCTGTGTTCCATGATTATTGCCTGCTGACTCTTTGATTCGTGCCTACTCAGCTCTTTGTTTATTGCTTCCAGAGGCACATGATCACTGTATGATAGCAAACAATATCAGGGCATAATCAGTCACATGATCAGCGCCATTAAGTCACGTGATCACTACATGATAGTCATGTGATCAGTCCATGCTCAGTCACGGTATCAGTGCATGATCAGCCACGTGATCAGTGCATGATCTGTCACAAAATTAGTGTATGATCATCCACGTGATCAGTGCACGGGCAGTCATGTTATCTGTGCATGATATAGACTTGAACAGTGCATGATCAGTCCCGTGATCATTGCATGATCAGCCACGTGAGTAGTTCATGATCAGCCACGTGATCACTGCATGATCAGTCACGTGATCAGTGCATGATCAGTCATGTGACCAGTACATGGTAGCTGCGTGATCATGCATGATCAGCCACGTGATCAGTGCATGATAGCCACGTGATCAGTGCATGATCAGACACGAGATCAGTGCATGATCAATAGCGTGATCAGTGCATGATCAGCCACGTGATCAGTGCATGACCAGGCACGTGATCAGTGTATGTCCAGCCAAGTTTTCAGTGCATGATCAGCCACGTGATCAGTGCATGATCAGCCACGTGATCAGTGCATGGTCAGTCACGTGATACATGTGTGATCAGCCACGTGATCAGTGCATGATGAGCCACGTGATCAGTGCAGGATCAATCACGTGATCAGTGCATGATCAGTCACGTGAACAATGCATGATCATTTACGTGATCAGTGCATGATCAGTCACGTTACCAGTACATGGTTGCTACGTGATCGTTGCATGATCAGCCACGTGAGCAGAGCATGATAGCCACGTGGTCAGTGCATGATCAATCACGTGATCAGTGCATGATCAGTCACGTGATCAGTGCATGATCATTTACGTGATCTTTGCATGATCAGTCACGTTACCAGTATATGGTTGCTACGTGATCATTCCATGATGAGCCACGTGAGCAGTGCATGATAGCCACGTGATGTGTGCATGAGTTAAGTGAGCAGAGTATGATCAGCCACGTGATCAGTGCATGAGTGCCACGTGATCAGTGCATGATATGTCACGTGACAGGTGTGTGATCAGCCACGTGAACAGTGCATGTTCAGCCACGTGATCAGTGCATGATAGCCACGTGATCAGTGCATGATCAGTCACCTGATGGGTGTATGATCATTCACGTGACCTGTACATGGTAGCTACATGATCATTGCATGATCAGCCACGTGATCAGTTCATGATAGCCACGTGATCACTGCATGATCAGTCACGTGATCAGTGCATGATCAGTCATGTGACCAGTACATGGTAGCTGCGTGATCATGGCGTGATCATGCATGATCAGCCACGTGAGCAGTGCGTGATAGCCACGTGATCAGTGCATGATCAGACACGAGATCAGTGCATGATCAGTCACGTGATCAGTGCATGATCAGCCACGTGATCAGTGCATGACCAGGCACGTGATCAGTGTATGACCAGCCAAGTGATCAGTGCATGATAGCCACGTGATCAGTGCATGATCATTCACATGATCAGTGCATGATCAGTCATGTGATAGGTGTGTGATCAGCCACGTGAACAGTGCATGCTCAGTCACGTGATCAGGGCCTGCTGAGCTGTGTGATTACTGTCTGCTCATCTGCTTGACAATTGCCAGCTGAGCTGCATGATTCCTGCCTGTCAGCTGCTTGACAATTGCCACCTGTGCTGCGTAATTCCTGCCTGCTCATCTACTTGATTATTGCCAGCTCAGCAGCATGATTTCTCAGAGGTGAATTACATGATTATAGCCTGCTGACTGATTCCTGCCTACTCAGCTCTATGTTCATTGCCTCCATAGGCACATGATCAGTGTGTGACACCAAACATGATCAGCACATGATCAGTCACATGATCAATGAATGATAAGCCAGGTGATCAGTGCATGATCAATTATGTGATCAGTGCATGATCAGTCATGTGACAAGTACATAGTAGCTGCGTGATCATTGCATGATCAGCCACGTGAGCAGTGCATGATAGCTACGTGATCAGTGCATGATCAGTCACGTGATCTCTGCATGATCAGTTATGTGATCTGTGCATGATCAGTCACATGATCAGTGCATGATCAATCACGTAATCAGTGCATGATCAGTCACGTGACCAGTGCATGGTCAGCTCCGTGATCATTGCATGATCAGCCACGTGATCAGTGCATGATCAGCCACGTGATCAGTGCATGATAGCCACGTGATCAGTGCATGATTAGTCACGTGATACGTGTGTGATCAGCCACGTGATCAGGGCATGTTATCCACGTGATCAGTGCAGGATAGCCACGTGATCAGTGCATGATTAGTTACGTGATCTGTACATGATCAGTCACGTGATACGAGTGTGATCAGCCACCGGATCAGTGCGTGATGAGCCATGTGATCAGTGCAGGATCAATTACGTGATCAGTGCATGATCAGTCACATGACCAGTACATGGTAGCACGTGATCATTGCGTGATCAGCCACGTGATCAGTTCATGATAGCTACGTGATCAGTGCATGATCAGCCACATGATCAGTGCATGAGCAGCCACGTGATCGGTGCATGATCAGTCACGTGATACATGTGTGATCAGCCAGGTGATCAGCGCATTATGAGCCACGTGATCAGTGCATGATCAATTACGTGATCAGTGCATGATCAGTCACGTGACAAGTACATGTTAGCTACGTGATCCTTGCATGATCAGCCACGTGAGCAGAGCATGATAGCCACGTGATCAGTGCATGATCAGTCACGTGATCAGTACATGATCAGTCTCTTGAACAGTGCATGATCATTGGCGTGATCTGTGCATCATCAGTCACATGACCAGCATATGGTAGCTACGCGATCATTCCATGGCGAGCCACGTGAGCAGCGCATGATAGACACGTGATGTGTGCATGAGTTACGTGAGCAGAGTATGATCAGCCACGTGATCAGTGCATGAGTGCCACGTGATCAGTGCATGATAGTCACGTGACAGGTGTGTGATCAGCCACGTGAACAGTGCATGTTCAGCCAAGTGATCAGTGCATGATTGCCACGTGATCAGTGCATGATCAGTTACCTGAGCAGTGTATGATCAGCGACGTGATCAGTGCATGGTCAAACACGTGAACAGTGTATGATCAGCCACGTGATCAGTGCATGATATCCACATGATCAGTGCATGATCATCACGTGATCAGTGCATGATGAGCCACTTGATCAGTGCAGGATCATTTACGTGATCAGTGCATGATCAGTCACGTGACCAGTACATGGTTGCTACGTGATCCTTGCATGATCAGCCACGTGAGCAGAGCATGATAGCCACGTGATGTGTGCATGAGTTACGTGAGCAGAGTATGATCAACCACGTGATCAGTGCATGAGTGTCACGTGATCAGTGCATGATATGTCACGTGACAGGTGTGTGATCAGCCACATGAACAGTGCATGTTCAACCACGTGATCAGTGCATGACAGCCACGTGATCAGTGCATGATAGCCACGTGATCAGTGCATGATCAGTCACGTGATCATGTGTGATCAGCCACGTGATCAGTGCATGATGAGCCACGTGATCAGTGCAGGATCAATTACGTGATCAGTGCATGATCAGTCACGTGACCAGTACATGGTTGCTACGTGATCGTTGCATGATCAGCCACGTGAGCAGAGCATGATAGCCACGTGGTCAGTGCATGATCAGTCACGTGATCAGTACATGATCAGTCACGTGAACAGTGCATGATCATTTACGTGATCTTTGCATGATCAGTCACGTGATCAGTATATGGTTGCTACGTGATCATTCCATGACAGCCACGTGAGCAGTGCATGATAGCCCCGTGATGTGTGCATGAGTTACGTGAGCAGAGTATGATCAGCCACGTGATCAGTGCATGAGTGCCACTTGATCAGTGCATGATATGTCACGTGACAGGTGTGTGATCAGCCACTTGAACAGTGCATGTTCAGCCACGTGATCAGTGCATGATAGCCACGTGATCAGTGCATGATCAGTTACGTGAGCAGTGTATGATCAGCCACGTGATCAGTGCATGGTCAGACACGTGAACAGTGTATGATCAGCCACGTGATCAGTGCATGATATCCAAGTGATCAGTGCATGATCATCACGTGATCAGTGTATGATCAGCCACGTGAACAGTGCATGCTCAGTCCCGTGATCAGGGCCTGCTGAGCTGCGTGATTACTGTCTGCTCATCTGCTTGACAATTGCCAGCTGAGCTGCACGATTCCTGCCTGTCATCTGCTTGACAATTGCCAGCTGTGCTGCGTAATTCCTGCCTGCTCAGCTGCTTGATTATTGCCAGCTGAGCAGCATGATTCCTCACACCTGAGTTCCATGATTATTGCCTGCTGACTGTTTGATTCGTGCCTACTCAGCTCTTTGTTTATTGCCTCCAGAGGCACATGATCAGTGTATGATAGCAAACATGATCAGCGCATGATCAGTCACATGATCAGCGCCATTAAGTCACGTGATCACTACATGATAGTCATGTGATCAGTCCATGCTCACTCACGGTATCAGTGCATGATCAGCCACGTGATCAGTGCATGATCTGTCACAAGATTAGTGTATGATCATCCACGTGATCAGTGCACGGGCAGTCATGTGATCAGTGCATGATATAGACGTGAACAGTGCATGATCAGTCTCGTGATCAGTGCATGATAGCCACGTGATCAGTGCATGATCAGTCACCTGATGGGTGTATGATCATTCACGTGACCTGTACATGGTAGCTACATGATCGTTGCATGATCAGCCACGTGAGTAGTTCATGATAGCCACGTGATCACTGCATGATCAGTCACGTGATCAGTGCATGATCAGTCATGTGACCAGTACATGGTAGCTGCGTGATCATGGCGTGATCATGCATGATCAACCACGTGAGCAGTGCATGATAGCCACGTGATCAGTGCATGATCAGACACGAGATCAGTGCATGATCAGTCACGTGATCAGTGCATGATCAGCCACGTGATCAGTGCATGACCAGGCACGTGATCAGTGTATGTCCAGCCAAGTGATCAGTGCATGATAGCCACGTGATCAGTGCATGATCATTCACATGATCAGTGCATGATCAGTCATGTGATAGGTGTGTGATCAGCCACGTGAACAGTGCATGCTCAGTCACGTGATCAGGGCCTGCTGAGCTGTGTGATTACTGTCTGCTCATCTGCTTGACAATTGCCAGCTGAGCTGCATGATTCCTGCCTGTCAGCTGCTTGACAATTGCCACCTGTGCTGCGTAATTCCTGCCTGCTCATCTACTTGATTGTTGCCAGCTCAGCAGCATGATTTCTCAGAGGTGAATTACATGATTATAGCCTGCTGACTGATTCCTGCCTACTCAGCTCTATGTTCATTGCCTCCATAGGCACATGATCAGTGTGTGACACCAAACATGATCAGCACATGATCAGTCACATGATCAATGAATGATAAGCCACGTGATCAATGCATGATCAGTCACGTGATACATGTGTGATCAGCCACGTGATCAGTGCATGATGAGCCACGTGATCAGTGCAGGATCAATTACGTGATCAGTGCATGATCAGTCACGTGACCAGTACATGGTTGCTACGTGATCATTGCATGATCAGCCACGTGAGCAGAGCATGATAGCCACGTGGTCAGTGCATGATCAGTCACGTGATCAGTGCATGATCAGTCACGTGAACAGTGCATGATCAGTTACGTGATCTGTGCATGATCAGTCACGTGACCAGTATATGGTAGCTACGTGATCATTCCATGACGAGCCACGTGAGCAGTGCATGATAGCCACGTGATGTGTGCATGAGTTACGTGAGCAGAGTATGATCAGCCACGTGATCAGTGCATGAGTGCCACGTGATCAGTGCATGATATGTCACGTGACAGGTGTGTGATCAGCCACGTGAACAGTGCATGTTCAGCCACGTGATCAGTGCATGATAGCCACGTGATCAGTGCATGATCAGTTACGTGAGCAGTGTATGATCAGCCACGTGATCAGTGCATGGTCAGACACGTGAACAGTGTATGATCAGCCACGTGATCAGTGCATGATATCCAAGTGATCAGTGCATGATCATCACGTGATCAGTGTATGATCAGCCACGTGAACAGTGCATGCTCAGTCACGTGATCTGGGCCTGCTGAGCTGCGTGATTACTGTCTGCTCATCTGCTTGACAATTGCCAGCTGAGCTGCACGATTCCTGCCTGTCATCTGCTTGACAATTGCCAGCTGTGCTGCGTAATTCCTGCCTGCTCAGCTGCTTGATTATTGCCAGCTGAGCAGCATGATTCCTCACACCTGAGTTCCATGATTATTGCCTGCTGACTGTTTGATTCGTGCCTACTCAGCTCTTTGTTTATTGCCTCCAGAGGCACATGATCAGTGTATGATAGCAAACATGATCAGTGCATGATCAGTCACATGATCAGCGCCATTAAGTCACGTGATCACTACATGATAGTCATGTGATCAGTCCATGCTCAGTCACGGTATCAGTGCATGATCAGCCACGTGATCAGTGCATGATCTGTCACATGATTAGTGTATGATCATCCACGTGATCAGTGCATGGGCAGTCATGTGATCAGTGCATGATATAGACGTGATCAGTGCATGATCAGTCCCGTGATCAGTGCATGATCAGCCACGTGATCAGTGCATGATCAGCCACGTGATCAGTGCATGATCAGTCACGTGATCAGTGCATGATCAGTCACGTGACCAGTACATGGTAGCTGCGTGATCAGCATGATCATGCATGATCAGCCACGTGATCAGTGCATGATAGCCACGTGATCAGTGCATGATCAGTCACGTGATCAGTGCATGATCAGTCACGTGATCAGTGCATGATCAGCCACGTGATCAGTGCATGATCAGTCACGTGATCAGTGCATGATCAGCCACGTGATCAGTGCATGATAGCCACGTGATCAGTGCATGATCAGCCACGTGATCAGTGCATGATCAGTCACGTGATCATGTGTGATCAGCCACGTGATCAGTGCATGATCAGCCACGTGATCAGTGCATGATCAATTACGTGATCAGTGCATGATCAGTCACGTGATCAGTGCATGGTAGCTACGTGATCAGTGCATGATCAGCCACGTGATCAGTGCATGATAGCCACGTGATCAGTGCATGATCAGTTACGTGATCAGTGCATGATCAGCCACGTGATCAGTGCATGATCAGACACGTGATCAGTGCATGATCAGCCACGTGATCAGTGCATGATAGCCACGTGATCAGTGCATGATCATCACGTGATCAGTGCATGATCAGCCACGTGATCAGTGCATGATCAGTCACGTGATCAGTGCATGATGAGCTGCGTGATCACTGTCTGCTCATCTGCGTGACAATTTCCAGCTGAGCTGCATGATTCCTGCCTGTCATCTGCTTGACAATTGCAGCTGAGCTGCACGATTCCTGCCTGTCATCTGCTTGACAATTGCCAGCTGTGCTGCGTAATTCCTGCCTGCTCAGCTGCTTGATTATTGCCAGCTGAGCAGCATGATTCCTCACACCTGAGTTCCATGATTATTGCCTGCTGACTGTTTGATTCGTGCCTACTCAGCTCTTTGTTTATTGCCTCCAGAGGCACATGATCAGTGTATGATAGCAAACATGATCAGCGCATGATCAGTCACATGATCAGCGCCATTAAGTCACGTGATCACTACATGATAGTCATGTGATCAGTCCATGCTCAGTCACGGTATCAGTGCATGATCAGCCACGTGATCAGTGCATGATCTGTCACATGATTAGTGTATGATCATCCACGTGATCAGTGCATGGGCAGTCATGTGATCAGTGCATGATATAGACGTGATCAGTGCATGATCAGTCTAGTGATCAGTGCATGATAGCCACGTGATCAGTGCATGATCAGTCACCTGATGGGTGTATGATCATTCACGTGACCTGTACATGGTAGCTACATGATCATTGCATGATCAGCCACGTGAGTAGTGCATGATAGCCACGTGATCAGTGCATGATCAGTCACGTGATCAGTGCATGATCAGTCATGTGACCAGTACATGGTAGCTGCGTGATCATGCATGATCAGCCACGTGAGCAGTGCATGATAGCCACGTGATCAGTGCATGATCAGTCACGTGATCAGTGCATGATCAGTCACGTGATCAGTGCATGATCAGTCACGTGATCAGTGCATGATAGCACGTGATCAGTGCATGATCAGCCACGTGATCAGTGCATGATAGCCACGTGATCAGTGCATGATCAGCCACGTGATCAGTGCATGATCAGTCACGTGATCAGTGCATGATCAGCCACGTGATCAGTGCATGATCAGCCACGTGATCAGTGCATGATCAGCCACGTGATCAGTGCATGATAGCCACGTGATCAGTGCATGATCAGTCACGTGATCAGTGCATGATCAGTCACGTGATCAGTGTGTGATCAGCCACGTGAACAGTGCATGCTCAGTCACGTGATCAGGGCCTGCTGAGCTGCGTGATTACTGTCTGCTCATCTGCTTGACAATTGCCAGCTGAGCTGCACGATTCCTGCCTGTCATCTGCTTGACAATTGCCACCTGTGCTGCGTAATTCCTGCCTGCTCATCTACTTGATTATTGCCAGCTGAGCAGCATGATTTCTCAGAGGTGAGTTACATGATTATAGCCTGCTGACTGATTCCTGCCTACTCAGCTCTATGTTCATTGCCTCCAGAGGCACATGATCAGTGTATGACACCAAACATGATCAGCACATGATCAGTCACATGATCAGTGCATGATAAGCCACGTGATCAGTGCATGATCAATTATGTGATCAGTGCATGATCAGTCATGTGACAGTACATGGTAGCTGCGTGATCAGTGCATGATCAGCCACGTGATCAGTGCATGATAGCCACGTGATCAGTGCATGATCAGTCACGTGATCAGTGCATGATCAGTCACGTGATCAGTGCATGATCAGTCACGTGATCAGTGCATGATCAGTTACGTGATCAGTGCATGATCAGTCACGTGATCAGTGCATGGCAGCTCCGTGATCAGTGCATGATCAGCCACGTGATCAGTGCATGATAGCCACGTGATCAGTGCATGATAGCCACGTGATCAGTGCATGATTAGTCACGTGATCAGTGTGTGATCAGCCACGTGATCAGTGCATGATAGCCACGTGATCAGTGCATGATAGCCACGTGATCAGTGCATGATCAGTCACGTGATCAGTGCATGATCAGTCACGTGATCAGTGTGATCAGCCACGTGATCAGTGCATGATCAGCCACGTGATCAGTGCATGATCAGTCACGTGATCAGTGCATGATCAGTCACGTGATCAGTGCATGATAGCTACGTGATCAGTGCATGATCAGCCACGTGATCAGTGCATGATAGCCACGTGATCAGTGCATGATAGCCACGTGATCAGTGCATGAGAGCCACGTGATCAGTGCATGATCAGTCACGTGATACATGTGTGATCAGCCACGTGATCAGTGCATGATGAGCCACGTGATCAGTGCAGGATCAATTACGTGATCAGTGCATGATCAGTCACGTGACCAGTACATGGTTGCTACGTGATCATTGCATGATCAGCCACGTGAGCAGAGCATGATAGCCACGTGATCAGTGCATGATCAGTCACGTGATCAGTACATGATCAGTCACGTGAACAGTGCATGATCATTTACGTGATCTGTGCATGATCAGTCACGTGACCAGTATATGGTTGCTACGTGATCATTCCATGACGAGCCACGTGAGCAGTGCATGATAGCCACGTGATGTGTGCATGAGTTACGTGAGCAGAGTATGATCAGCCACGTGATCAGTGCATGAGTGCCACGTGATCAGTGCATGATTTGTCACGTGACAGGTGTGTGATCAGCCACGTGAACAGTGCATGTTCAGCCACGTGATCAGTGCATGATAGCCACGTGATCAGTGCATGATCAGTTACGTGAGCAGTGTATGATCAGCCACGTGATCAGTGCATGGTCAGACACGTGAACAGTGTATGATCAGCCACGTGATCAGTGCATGATATCCAAGTGATCAGTGCATGATCATCACGTGATCAGTGTATGATCAGCCACGTGAACAGTGCATGCTCAGTCCCGTGATCTGGGCCTGCTGAGCTGCGTGATTACTGTCTGCTCATCTGCTTGACAATTGCCAGCTGAGCTGCACGATTCCTGCCTGTCATCTGCTTGACAATTGCCAGCTGTGCTGCGTAATTCCTGCCTGCTCAGCTGCTTGATTATTGCCAGCTGAGCAGCATGATTCCTCACACCTGAGTTCCATGATTATTGCCTGCTGACTGTTTGATTCGTGCCTACTCAGCTCTTTGTTTATTGCCTCCAGAGGCACATGATCAGTGTATGATAGCAAACATGATCAGCGCATGATCAGTCACATGATCAGCGCCATTAAGTCACGTGATCACTACATGATAGTCATGTGATCAGTCCATGCTCAGTCACGGTATCAGTGCATGATCAGCCACGTGATCAGTGCATGATCTGTCACATGATTAGTGTATGATCATCCACGTGATCAGTGCATGGGCAGTCATGTGATCAGTGCATGATATAGACGTGATCAGTGCATGATCAGTCTCGTGATCAGTGCATGATAGCCACGTGATCAGTGCATGATCAGTCACCTGATGGGTGTATGATCATTCACGTGACCTGTACATGGTAGCTACATGATCATTGCATGATCAGCCACGTGAGCAGTGCATGATAGCCACGTGATCAGTGCATGATCAGTCACGTGATCAGTGCATGATCAGTCACGTGATCAGTGCATGATCAGCCACGTGATCAGTGCATGATCAGCCACGTGATCAGTGCATGATCAGCCACGTGATCAGTGCATGATCAGCCACGTGATCAGTGCATGATCAGTCACGTGATCAGTGCATGATCAGTCACGTGATCAGTGTGTGATCAGCCACGTGATCAGTGCATGATCAGTCACGTGATCAGTGCCTGCTGAGCTGCGTGATTACTGTCTGCTCATCTGCTTGACAATTGCCAGCTGAGCTGCACGATTCCTGCCTGTCAGCTGCTTGACAATTGCCACCTGTGCTGCGTAATTCCTGCCTGCTCATCTACTTGATTATTGCCAGCTCAGCAGCATGATTTCTCAGAGGTGAGTTACATGATTATAGCCTGCTGACTGATTCTGCCTACTCAGCTCTATGTTCATTGCCTCCATAGGCACATGATCAGTGTATGACACCAAACATGATCAGCACATGATCAGTCACATGATCAGTGCATGATAAGCCACGTGATCAGTGCATGATCAATCACGTGATCAGTGCATGATCAGTCATGTGACAGTACATGGTAGCTGCGTGATCAGTGCATGATCAGCCACGTGATCAGTGCATGATAGCCACGTGATCAGTGCATGATCAGTCACGTGATCAGTGCATGATCAGTTACGTGATCAGTGCATGATCAGTCACGTGATCAGTGCATGATCAATTACGTGATCAGTGCATGATCAGTCACGTGATCAGTGCATGGCAGCTCCGTGATCAGTGCATGATCAGCCACGTGATCAGTGCATGATAGCCACGTGATCAGTGCATGATCAGCCACGTGATCAGTGCATGATCAGTCACGTGATAGTGTGTGATCAGCCACGTGATCAGTGCATGATAGCCACGTGATCAGTGCATGATAGCCACGTGATCAGTGCATGATCAGTCACGTGATCAGTGCATGATCAGTCACGTGATCAGTGTGATCAGCCACGTGATCAGTGCATGATCAGCCACGTGATCAGTGCATGATCAATCACGTGATCAGTGCATGATCAGTCACGTGATCAGTGCATGATAGCTACGTGATCAGTGCATGATCAGCCACGTGATCAGTGCATGATAGCCACGTGATCAGTGCATGATAGCCACGTGATCAGTGCATGATAGCCACGTGATCAGTGCATGATCAGTCACGTGATACATGTGTGATCAGCCACGTGATCAGTGCATGATGAGCCACGTGATCAGTGCATGATCAATTACGTGATCAGTGCATGATCAGTCACGTGACCAGTACATGGTTGCTACGTGATCATTGCATGATCAGCCACGTGAGCAGAGCATGATAGCCACGTGATCAGTGCATGATCAGTCACGTGATCAGTACATGATCAGTCACGTGAACAGTGCATGATCATTTACGTGATCTGTGCATGATCAGTCACGTGACCAGTATATGGTAGCTACGTGATCATTCCATGACGAGCCACGTGAGCAGTGCATGATAGCCACGTGATGTGTGCATGAGTTACGTGAGCAGAGTATGATCAGCCACGTGATCAGTGCATGAGTGCCACGTGATCAGTGCATGATATGTCACGTGACAGGTGTGTGATCAGCCACGTGAACAGTGCATGTTCAGCCACGTGATCAGTGCATGATAGCCACGTGATCAGTGCATGATCAGTTACGTGAGCAGTGTATGATCAGCCACGTGATCAGTGCATGGTCAGACACGTGAACAGTGTATGATCAGCCACGTGATCAGTGCATGATATCCAAGTGATCAGTGCATGATCATCACGTGATCAGTGTATGATCAGCCACGTGAACAGTGCATGCTCAGTCACGTGATCTGGGCCTGCTGAGCTGCGTGATTACTGTCTGCTCATCTGCTTGACAATTGCCAGCTGAGCTGCACGATTCCTGCCTGTCATCTGCTTGACAATTGCCAGCTGTGCTGCGTAATTCCTGCCTGCTCAGCTGCTTGATTATTGCCAGCTGAGCAGCATGATTCCTCACACCTGAGTTCCATGATTATTGCCTGCTGACTGTTTGATTCGTGCCTACTCAGCTCTTTGTTTATTGCCTCCAGAGGCACATGATCAGTGTATGATAGCAAACATGATCAGCGCATGATCAGTCACATGATCAGCGCCATTAAGTCACGTGATCACTACATGATAGTCATGTGATCAGTCCATGCTCAGTCACGGTATCAGTGCATGATCAGCCACGTGATCAGTGCATGATCTGTCACATGATTAGTGTATGATCATCCACGTGATCAGTGCATGGGCAGTCATGTGATCAGTGCATGATATAGACGTGATCAGTGCATGATCAGTCTCGTGATCAGTGCATGATAGCCACGTGATCAGTGCATGATCAGTCACCTGATGGGTGTATGATCATTCACGTGACCTGTACATGGTAGCTACATGATCATTGCATGATCAGCCACGTGAGCAGTGCATGATAGCCACGTGATCAGTGCATGATCAGTCACGTGATCAGTGCATGATCAGTCACGTGATCAGTGCATGATCAGCCACGTGATCAGTGCATGATCAGCCACGTGATCAGTGCATGATCAGCCACGTGATCAGTGCATGATCAGCCACGTGATCAGTGCATGATCAGTCACGTGATCAGTGCATGATCAGTCACGTGATCAGTGTGTGATCAGCCACGTGATCAGTGCATGCTCAGTCACGTGATCAGGGCCTGCTGAGCTGCGTGATTACTGTCTGCTCATCTGCTTGACAATTGCCAGCTGAGCTGCACGATTCCTGCCTGTCATCTGCTTGACAATTGCCACCTGTGCTGCGTAATTCCTGCCTGCTCATCTACTTGATTATTGCCAGCTGAGCAGCATGATTTCTCAGAGGTGAGTTCCATGATTATAGCCTGCTGACTGATTCGTGCCTACTCAGCTCTATGTTCATTGCCTCCATAGGCACATGATCAGTGTATGACACCAAACATGATCAGTGCATGATCAGTCACATGATCAGTGCATGATAAGCCACGTGATCAGTGCATGATCAATGTGATCAGTGCATGATCAGTCACGTGACAGTGCATGGTAGCTGCGTGATCAGTGCATGATCAGCCACGTGATCAGTGCATGATAGCCACGTGATCAGTGCATGATCAGTCACGTGATCAGTGCATGATCAGTTACGTGATCAGTGCATGATCAGTCACGTGATCAGTGCATGATCAATTACGTGATCAGTGCATGATCAGTCACGTGATCAGTGCATGGCAGCTCCGTGATCAGTGCATGATCAGCCACGTGATCAGTGCATGATAGCCACGTGATCAGTGCATGATAGCCACGTGATCAGTGCATGATCAGTCACGTGATAAGTGTGATCAGCCACGTGATCAGTGCATGATATCCACGTGATCAGTGCATGATAGCCACGTGATCAGTGCATGATCAGTCACGTGATCAGTGCATGATCAGTCACGTGATCAGTGTGATCAGCCACGTGATCAGTGCATGATGAGCCACGTGATCAGTGCATGATCAATTACGTGATCAGTGCATGATCAGTCACGTGACCAGTGCATGATAGCTACGTGATCAGTGCATGATCAGCCACGTGATCAGTGCATGATAGCCACGTGATCAGTGCATGATAGCCACGTGATCAGTGCATGATAGCCACGTGATCAGTGCATGATCAGTCACGTGATACATGTGTGATCAGCCACGTGATCAGTGCATGATGAGCCACGTGATCAGTGCATGATCAATTACGTGATCAGTGCATGATCAGTCACGTGACCAGTACATGGTTGCTACGTGATCATTGCATGATCAGCCACGTGAGCAGTGCATGATAGCCACGTGATCAGTGCATGATCAGTCACGTGATCAGTGCATGATCAGTCACGTGAACAGTGCATGATCATTTACGTGATCTGTGCATGATCAGTCACGTGACCAGTATATGGTAGCTACGTGATCATTCCATGACAGCCACGTGAGCAGTGCATGATAGCCACGTGATGTGTGCATGAGTTACGTGAGCAGAGTATGATCAGCCACGTGATCAGTGCATGAGTGCCACGTGATCAGTGCATGATATGTCACGTGACAGGTGTGTGATCAGCCACGTGAACAGTGCATGTTCAGCCACGTGATCAGTGCATGATAGCCACGTGATCAGTGCATGATCAGTTACGTGAGCAGTGTATGATCAGCCACGTGATCAGTGCATGGTCAGACACGTGAACAGTGTATGATCAGCCACGTGATCAGTGCATGATATCCAAGTGATCAGTGCATGATCATCACGTGATCAGTGTATGATCAGCCACGTGAACAGTGCATGCTCAGTCACGTGATCAGGGCCTGCTGAGCTGCGTGATTACTGTCTGCTCATCTGCTTGACAATTGCCAGCTGAGCTGCACGATTCCTGCCTGTCATCTGCTTGACAATTGCCAGCTGTGCTGCGTAATTCCTGCCTGCTCAGCTGCTTGATTATTGCCAGCTGAGCAGCATGATTCCTCACACCTGAGTTCCATGATTATTGCCTGCTGACTGTTTGATTCGTGCCTACTCAGCTCTTTGTTTATTGCCTCCAGAGGCACATGATCAGTGTATGATAGCAAACATGATCAGCGCATGATCAGTCACATGATCAGTGCCATTAAGTCACGTGATCACTACATGATAGTCATGTGATCAGTCCATGCTCAGTCACGGTATCAGTGCATGATCAGCCACGTGATCAGTGCATGATCTGTCACATGATTAGTGCATGATCATCCACGTGATCAGTGCATGGGCAGTCATGTGATCAGTGCATGATATAGACGTGATCAGTGCATGATCAGTCCGTGATCAGTGCATGATCAGCCACGTGATCAGTGCATGATCAGCCACGTGATCAGTGCATGATCAGTCACGTGATCAGTGCATGATCAGTCACGTGACCAGTACATGGTAGCTGCGTGATCATGCATGATCAGCCACGTGATCAGTGCATGATAGCCACGTGATCAGTGCATGATCAGTCACGTGATCAGTGCATGATCAGCCACGTGATCAGTGCATGATAGCCACGTGATCAGTGCATGATCAGTTACGTGATCAGTGCATGATCAGCCACGTGATCAGTGCATGATCAGTCACGTGATCAGTGCATGATCAGCCACGTGATCAGTGCATGATAGCCACGTGATCAGTGCATGATCAGTCACGTGATCAGTGCATGATCAGTCACGTGATCAGTGCATGATAGTCACGTGATCAGTGCATGATCAGCCACGTGATCAGTGCATGATCAGCCACGTGATCAGTGCATGATCAGCCACGTGATCAGTGCATGATCAGGCACGTGATCAGTGCATGATCAGCCACGTGATCAGTGCATGATAGCCACGTGATCAGTGCATGATCAGTCACGTGATCAGTGCATGATCAGTTACGTGATCAGTGCATGATCAGCCACGTGATCAGTGCATGATCAGCCACGTGATCAGTGCATGATCAATTACGTGATCAGTGCATGATCAGTCACGTGACCAGTACATGGTAGCTACGTGATCATTGCATGATCAGCCACGTGATCAGTGCATGATAGCCACGTGATCAGTGCATGATCAGTCATGTGATACGTGTGTGATCAGCCACGTGATCAGTGCATGATATCCACGTGATCAGTGCATGACAGCCACGTGATCAGTGCATGAGAGCCACGTGATCAGTGCATGATCAGTCACGTGATACATGTGTGATCAGCCACGTGATCAGTGCATGATGAGCCACGTGAACAGTGCAGGATCAATTACGTGATCAGTGCATGATCAGTCACGTGACCAGTACATGGTTGCTACGTGATCATTGCATGATCAGCCACGTGAGCAGAGCATGATAGCCACGTGATCAGTGCATGATCAGTCACGTGATCAGTACATGATCAGTCACGTGACCAGTGCATGATCATTTACGTGATCTGTGCATGATCAGTCACGTGACCAGTATATGGTTGCTACGTGATCATTCCATGACGAGCCACGTGAGCAGTGCATGATAGCCACGTGATGTGTGCATGAGTTACGTGAGCAGAGTATGATCAGCCACGTGATCAGTGCATGAGTGCCACGTGATCAGTGCATGATATGTCACGTGACAGGTGTGTGATCAGCCACGTGAACAGTGCATGTTCAGCCACGTGATCAGTGCATGATAGCCACGTGATCAGTGCATGATCAGTTACGTGAGCAGTGTATGATCAGCCACGTGATCAGTGCATGGTCAGACACGTGAACAGTGTATGATCAGCCACGTGATCAGTGCATGATATCCAAGTGATCAGTGCATGATCATCACGTGATCAGTGTATGATCAGCCACGTGAACAGTGCATGCTCAGTCCCGTGATCTGGGCCTGCTGAGCTGCGTGATTACTGTCTGCTCATCTGCTTGACAATTGCCAGCTGAGCTGCACGATTCCTGCCTGTCATCTGCTTGACAATTGCCAGCTGTGCTGCGTAATTCCTGCCTGCTCAGCTGCTTGATTATGCCAGCTGAGCAGCATGATTCCTCACACCTGAGTTCCATGATTATTGCCTGCTGACTGTTTGATTCGTGCCTACTCAGCTCTTTGTTTATTGCCTCCAGAGGCACATGATCAGTGTATGATAGCAAACTTGATCAGCGCATGATCAGTCACATGATCAGCGCCATTAAGTCACGTGATCACTACATGATAGTCATGTGATCAGTCCATGCTCAGTCACGGTATCAGTGCATGATCAGCCACGTGATCAGTGCATGATCTGTCACATGATTAGTGTATGATCATCCACGTGATCAGTGCATGGGCAGTCATGTGATCAGTGCATGATATAGACGTGATCAGTGCATGATCAGTCTCGTGATCAGTGCATGATAGCCACGTGATCAGTGCATGATCAGTCACCTGATGGGTGTATGATCATTCACGTGACCTGTACATGGTAGCTACATGATCATTGCATGATCAGCCACGTGAGTAGTGCATGATAGCCACGTGATCACTGCATGATCAGTCACGTGATCAGTGCATGATCAGTCGTGTGACCAGTACATGGTAGCTGCGTGATCATGGCATGATCAGCCACGTGAGCAGTGCATGATAGCCACGTGATCAGTGCATGATCAGACACGTGATCAGTGCATGATCAGTCACGTGATCAGTGCATGATCAGCCACGTGATCAGTGCATGATCAGCCACGTGATCAGTGTATGTCAGCCACGTGATCAGTGCATGATAGCCACGTGATCAGTGCATGATCAGTCACGTGATCAGTGCATGATCAGTCATGTGATCGGTGTATGATCAGCCACGTGATCAGTGCATGATCAGTCACGTGATCAGGGCATGCTGAGCTGCGTGATTACTGTCTGCTCATCTGCTTGACAATTGCCAGCTGAGCTGCACGATTCCTGCCTGTCAGCTGCTTGACAATTGCCACCTGTGCTGCGTAATTCCTGCCTGCTCATCTACTTGATTATTGCCAGCTCAGCAGCATGATTTCTCAGAGGTGAGTTACATGATTATAGCCTGCTGACTGATTCCTGCCTACTCAGCTCTATGTTCATTGCCTCCATAGGCACATGATCAGTGTATGACACCAAACATGATCAGTGCATGATCAGTCACATGATCAGTGCATGATAAGCCACGTGATCAGTGCATGATCAATTACGTGATCAGTGCATGATCAGTCACGTGACAGTACATGGTAGCACGTGATCATTGCATGATCAGCCACGTGATCAGTGCATGATAGCCACGTGATCAGTGCATGATCAGTCACGTGATCAGTGCATGATCAGTTACGTGATCAGTGCATGATCAGTCACGTGATCAGTGCATGATCAATCACGTGATCAGTGCATGATCAGTCACGTGATCAGTGCATGGCAGCTCCGTGATCAGTGCATGATCAGCCACGTGATCAGTGCATGATAGCCACGTGATCAGTGCATGATAGCCACGTGATCAGTGCATGATCAGTCACGTGTTACATGTGTGATCAGCCACGTGATCAGTGCATGATTAGCCACGTGATCAGTGCATGATAGCCACGTGATCAGTGCATGATCAGTCACGTGATCAGTGCATGATCAGTCACGTGATCAGTGTGATCAGCCACGTGATCAGTGCATGATCAGCCACGTGATCAGTGCATGATCAATCACGTGATCAGTGCATGATCAGTCACGTGATCAGTACATGATAGCTACGTGATCAGTGCATGATCAGCCACGTGATCAGTGCATGATAGCTACGTGATCAGTGCATGATCAGCCACGTGATCAGTGCATGATCAGCCACGTGATCAGTGCATGATCAGTCACGTGATCAGTGTGATCAGCCACGTGATCAGTGCATGATCAGCCACGTGATCAGTGCATGATCAGTTACGTGATCAGTGCATGATCAGTCACGTGACAGTACATGGTAGCTACGTGATCAGTGCATGATCAGCCACGTGATCAGTGCATGATAGCCACGTGATCAGTGCATGATCAGTCACGTGATCAGTGCATGATCAGTCACGTGATCAGTGCATGATCATTCACGTGATCAGTGCATGATCAGTCACGTGACCAGTATATGGTAGCTACGTGATCATTGCATGATCAGCCACGTGATCAGTGCATGATAGCCACGTGATGTGTGCATGAGTCACGTGATCAGTGCATGATCAGCCACGTGATCAGTGCATGATGCCACGTGATCAGTGCATGATAGTCACGTGATCAGTGTGTGATCAGCCACGTGATCAGTGCATGATCAGCCACGTGATCAGTGCATGATAGCCACGTGATCAGTGCATGATCAGTTACGTGATCAGTGCATGATCAGCCACGTGATCAGTGCATGGTCAGACACGTGATCAGTGCATGATCAGCCACGTGATCAGTGCATGATAGCCACGTGATCAGTGCATGATCAGTCACGTGATCAGTGCATGATCAGCCACGTGATCAGTGCATGATCAGTTACGTGATCAGTGCATGATCAGTCACGTGACCAGTACATGGTAGCTACGTGATCATTGCATGATCAGCCACGTGAGCAGTGCATGATAGCCACGTGATGTGTGCATGAGTTACGTGAGCAGAGTATGATCAGCCACGTGATCAGTGCATGAGTGCCACGTGATCAGTGCATGATATGTCACGTGACAGGTGTGTGATCAGCCACGTGAACAGTGCATGTTCAGCCACGTGATCAGTGCATGATAGCCACGTGATCAGTGCATGATCAGTTACGTGAGCAGTGTATGATCAGCCACGTGATCAGTGCATGGTCAGACACGTGAACAGTGTATGATCAGCCACGTGATCAGTGCATGATATCCACGTGATCAGTGCATGATCATCACGTGATCAGTGTATGATCAGCCACGTGAACAGTGCATGCTCAGTCACGTGATCTGGGCCTGCTGAGCTGCGTGATTACTGTCTGCTCATCTGCTTGACAATTGCCAGCTGAGCTGCACGATTCCTGCCTGTCATCTGCTTGACAATTGCCAGCTGTGCTGCGTAATTCCTGCCTGCTCAGCTGCTTGATTATTGCCAGCTGAGCAGCATGATTCCTCACACCTGAGTTCCATGATTATTGCCTGCTGACTGTTTGATTCGTGCCTACTCAGCTCTTTGTTTATTGCCTCCAGAGGCACATGATCAGTGTATGATAGCAAACATGATCAGTGCATGATCAGTCACATGATCAGCGCCATTAAGTCACGTGATCACTACATGATAGTCATGTGATCAGTCCATGCTCAGTCACGGTATCAGTGCATGATCAGCCACGTGATCAGTGCATGATCTGTCACATGATTAGTGTATGATCATCCACGTGATCAGTGCATGGGCAGTCATGTGATCAGTGCATGATATAGACGTGATCAGTGCATGATCAGTCACGTGATCAGTGCATGATCAGCCACGTGATCAGTGCATGATCAGCCACGTGATCAGTGCATGATCAGTCACGTGATCAGTGCATGATCAGTCACGTGACCAGTACATGGTAGCTGCGTGATCATGCATGATCAGCCACGTGATCAGTGCATGATAGCCACGTGATCAGTGCATGATCAGTCACGTGATCAGTGCATGATCAGTCACGTGATCAGTGCATGATCAGCCACGTGATCAGTGCATGATAGCCACGTGATCAGTGCATGATCAGTCACGTGATCATGTGTGATCAGCCACGTGATCAGTGCATGATCAGCCACGTGATCAGTGCATGATCAATTACGTGATCAGTGCATGATCAGTCACGTGATCAGTACATGGTCACGTGATCAGTGCATGATCAGCCACGTGATCAGTGCATGATAGCCACGTGATCAGTGCATGATCAGTTACGTGATCAGTGCATGATCAGCCACGTGATCAGTGCATGGTCAGACACGTGATCAGTGTATGATCAGCCACGTGATCAGTGCATGATATCCACGTGATCAGTGCATGATCATCACGTGATCAGTGTATGATCAGCCACGTGAACAGTGCATGCTCAGTCACGTGATCAGGGCCTGCTGAGCTGCGTGATTACTGTCTGCTCATCTGCTTGACAATTGCCAGCTGAGCTGCACGATTCCTGCCTGTCATCTGCTTGACAATTGCCAGCTGTGCTGCGTAATTCCTGCCTGCTCAGCTGCTTGATTATTGCCAGCTGAGCAGCATGATTCCTCACACCTGAGTTCCATGATTATTGCCTGCTGACTGTTTGATTCGTGCCTACTCAGCTCTTTGTTTATTGCCTCCAGAGGCACATGATCAGTGTATGATAGCAAACATGATCAGCGCATGATCAGTCACATGATCAGCGCCATTAAGTCACGTGATCACTACATGATAGTCATGTGATCAGTCCATGCTCAGTCACGGTATCAGTGCATGATCAGCCACGTGATCAGTGCATGATCTGTCACAAGATTAGTGTATGATCATCCACGTGATCAGTGCATGGGCAGTCATGTGATCAGTGCATGATATAGACGTGATCAGTGCATGATCAGTCACGTGATCAGTGCATGATAGCCACGTGATCAGTGCATGATCAGTCACCTGATGGGTGTATGATCATTCACGTGACCTGTACATGGTAGCTACGTGATCATTGCATGATCAGCCACGTGAGTAGTGCATGATAGCCACGTGATCAGTGCATGATCAGCCACGTGATCAGTGCATGATCAGTCATGTGATCAGTGCATGATCAGCCACGTGATCAGTGCATGATAGCCACGTGATCAGTGCATGATCAGTCACGTGATCAGTGCATGATCAGTCACGTGATCAGTGCATGATCAGCCACGTGATCAGTGCATGATCAGCCACGTGATCAGTGCATGATCAATTACGTGATCAGTGCATGATCAGTCACGTGACCAGTACATGGTAGCTACGTGATCATTGCATGATCAGCCACGTGATCAGTGCATGATAGCCACGTGATCAGTGCATGATAGCCACGTGATCAGTGCATGATCAGTCATGTGATACGTGTGTGATCAGCCACGTGATCAGTGCATGATAGCCACGTGATCAGTGCATGACAGCCACGTGATCAGTGCATGATCAGTCACGTGATACATGTGTGATCAGCCACGTGATCAGTGCATGATGAGCCACGTGATCAGTGCATGATCAATTACGTGATCAGTGCATGATCAGTCACGTGACCAGTACATGGTTGCTACGTGATCATTGCATGATCAGCCACGTGAGCAGAGCATGATAGCCACGTGATCAGTGCATGATCAGTCACGTGATCAGTACATGATCAGTCACGTGAACAGTGCATGATCATTTACGTGATCTGTGCATGATCAGTCACGTGACCAGTATATGGTTGCTACGTGATCATTCCATGACGAGCCACGTGAGCAGTGCATGATAGCCACGTGATGTGTGCATGAGTTACGTGAGCAGAGTATGATCAGCCACGTGATCAGTGCATGAGTGCCACGTGATCAGTGCATGATATGTCACGTGACAGGTGTGTGATCAGCCACGTGAACAGTGCATGTTCAGCCACGTGATCAGTGCATGATAGCCACGTGATCAGTGCATGATCAGTTACGTGAGCAGTGTATGATCAGCCACGTGATCAGTGCATGGTCAGACACGTGAACAGTGTATGATCAGCCACGTGATCAGTGCATGATATCCAAGTGATCAGTGCATGATCATCACGTGATCAGTGTATGATCAGCCACGTGAACAGTGCATGCTCAGTCACGTGATCTGGGCCTGCTGAGCTGCGTGATTACTGTCTGCTCATCTGCTTGACAATTGCCAGCTGAGCTGCACGATTCCTGCCTGTCATCTGCTTGACAATTGCCAGCTGTGCTGCGTAATTCCTGCCTGCTCAGCTGCTTGATTATTGCCAGCTGAGCAGCATGATTCCTCACACCTGAGTTCCATGATTATTGCCTGCTGACTGTTTGATTCGTGCCTACTCAGCTCTTTGTTTATTGCCTCCAGAGGCACATGATCAGTGTATGATAGCAAACATGATCAGCGCATGATCAGTCACATGATCAGCGCCATTAAGTCACGTGATCACTACATGATAGTCATGTGATCAGTCCATGCTCAGTCACGGTATCAGTGCATGATCAGCCACGTGATCAGTGCATGATCTGTCACAAGATTAGTGTATGATCATCCACGTGATCAGTGCATGGGCAGTCATGTGATCAGTGCATGATATAGACGTGATCAGTGCATGATCAGTCTCGTGATCAGTGCATGATAGCCACGTGATCAGTGCATGATCAGTCACCTGATGGGTGTATGATCATTCACGTGACCTGTACATGGTAGCTACATGATCATTGCATGATCAGCCACGTGAGTAGTGCATGATAGCCACGTGATCACTGCATGATCAGTCACGTGATCAGTGCATGATCAGTCATGTGACCAGTACATGGTAGCTGCGTGATCATGCATGATCAGCCACGTGAGCAGTGCATGATAGCCACGTGATCAGTGCATGATCAGACACGTGATCAGTGCATGATCAGTCACGTGATCAGTGCATGATCAGCCACGTGATCAGTGCATGATCAGGCACGTGATCAGTGCATGTCAGCCACGTGATCAGTGCATGATAGCCACGTGATCAGTGCATGATCAGTCACGTGATCAGTGCATGATCAGTCACGTGATCAGTGTATGATCAGCCACGTGATCAGTGCATGATCAGTCACGTGATCAGGCCTGCTGAGCTGCGTGATTACTGTCTGCTCATCTGCTTGACAATTGCCAGCTGAGCTGCACGATTCCTGCCTGTCAGCTGCTTGACAATTGCCACCTGTGCTGCGTAATTCCTGCCTGCTCATCTACTTGATTATTGCCAGCTCAGCAGCATGATTTCTCAGAGGTGAGTTCCATGATTATAGCCTGCTGACTGATTCCTGCCTACTCAGCTCTATGTTCATTGCCTCCATAGGCACATGATCAGTGTGTGACACCAAACATGATCAGCACATGATCAGTCACATGATCAGTGCATGATAAGCCACGTGATCAGTGCATGATCAATTACGTGATCAGTGCATGATCAGTCACGTGACAGTACATGGTACGTGATCAGTGCATGATCAGCCACGTGATCAGTGCATGATAGCCACGTGATCAGTGCATGATCAGTCACGTGATCAGTGCATGATCAGTCACGTGATCAGTGCATGATCAGTCACGTGATCAGTGCATGATCAATTACGTGATCAGTGCATGATCAGTCACGTGACCAGTGCATGGCAGCTCCGTGATCATTGCATGATCAGCCACGTGATCAGTGCATGATAGCCACGTGATCAGTGCATGATAGCCACGTGATCAGTGCATGATCAGTCACGTGATAGTGTGTGATCAGCCACGTGATCAGTGCATGATCAGCCACGTGATCAGTGCATGATCATTACGTGATCAGTGCATGATCAGTCACGTGATCAGTGCATGATAGCCACGTGATCAGTGCATGATCAGCCACGTGATCAGTGCATGATAGCCACGTGATCAGTGCATGATCAGTTACGTGAGCAGTGTATGATCAGCCACGTGATCAGTGCATGGTCAGACACGTGAACAGTGTATGATCAGCCACGTGATCAGTGCATGATATCCAAGTGATCAGTGCATGATCATCACGTGATCAGTGTATGATCAGCCACGTGAACAGTGCATGCTCAGTCACGTGATCTGGGCCTGCTGAGCTGCGTGATTACTGTCTGCTCATCTGCTTGACAATTGCCAGCTGAGCTGCACGATTCCTGCCTGTCATCTGCTTGACAATTGCCAGCTGTGCTGCGTAATTCCTGCCTGCTCAGCTGCTTGATTATTGCCAGCTGAGCAGCATGATTCCTCACACCTGAGTTCCATGATTATTGCCTGCTGACTGTTTGATTCGTGCCTACTCAGCTCTTTGTTTATTGCCTCCAGAGGCACATGATCAGTGTATGATAGCAAACATGATCAGCGCATGATCAGTCACATGATCAGCGCCATTAAGTCACGTGATCACTACATGATAGTCATGTGATCAGTCCATGCTCAGTCACGGTATCAGTGCATGATCAGCCACGTGATCAGTGCATGATCTGTCACATGATTAGTGTATGATCATCCACGTGATCAGTGCATGGGCAGTCATGTGATCAGTGCATGATATAGACGTGATCAGTGCATGATCAGTCTCGTGATCAGTGCATGATAGCCACGTGATCAGTGCATGATCAGTCACCTGATGGGTGTATGATCATTCACGTGACCTGTACATGGTAGCTACATGATCATTGCATGATCAGCCACGTGAGTAGTGCATGATAGCCACGTGATCAGTGCATGATCAGTCACGTGATCAGTGCATGATCAGTCATGTGACCAGTACATGGTAGCTGCGTGATCATGCATGATCAGCCACGTGATCAGTGCATGATAGCCACGTGATCAGTGCATGATCAGTCACGTGATCAGTGCATGATCAGTCACGTGATCAGTGCATGATCAGCCACGTGATCAGTGCATGATCAGCCACGTGATCAGTGCATGATCAGTCACGTGATCAGTGCATGATCATCCACGTGATCAGTGCATGATCAGTCATGTGATCAGTGCATGATATAGACGTGATCAGTGCATGATCAGTCACGTGATCAGTGCATGAGAGCCACGTGATCAGTGCATGATCAGTCACGTGATACATGTGTGATCAGCCACGTGATCAGTGCATGATGAGCCACGTGATCAGTGCATGATCAATTACGTGATCAGTGCATGATCAGTCACGTGACCAGTACATGGTTGCTACGTGATCGTTGCATGATCAGCCACGTGAGCAGAGCATGATAGCCACGTGATCAGTGCATGATCAGTCACGTGATCAGTACATGATCAGTCACGTGAACAGTGCATGATCATTTACGTGATCTGTGCATGATCAGTCACGTGACCAGTATATGGTTGCTACGTGATCATTCCATGACGAGCCACGTGAGCAGTGCATGATAGCCACGTGATGTGTGCATGAGTTACGTGAGCAGAGTATGATCAGCCACGTGATCAGTGCATGAGTGCCACGTGATCAGTGCATGATATGTCACGTGACAGGTGTGTGATCAGCCACGTGAACAGTGCATGATCAGCCACGTGATCAGTGCATGATAGCCACGTGATCAGTGCATGATCAGTTACGTGAGCAGTGTATGATCAGCCACGTGATCAGTGCATGGTCAGACACGTGAACAGTGTATGATCAGCCACGTGATCAGTGCATGATATCCAAGTGATCAGTGCATGATCATCACGTGATCAGTGTATGATCAGCCACGTGAACAGTGCATGCTCAGTCACGTGATCTGGGCCTGCTGAGCTGCGTGATTACTGTCTGCTCATCTGCTTGACAATTGCCAGCTGAGCTGCACGATTCCTGCCTGTCATCTGCTTGACAATTGCCAGCTGTGCTGCGTAATTCCTGCCTGCTCAGCTGCTTGATTATTGCCAGCTGAGCAGCATGATTCCTCACACCTGAGTTCCATGATTATTGCCTGCTGACTGTTTGATTCGTGCCTACTCAGCTCTTTGTTTATTGCCTCCAGAGGCACATGATCAGTGTATGATAGCAAACATGATCAGCGCATGATCAGTCACATGATCAGCGCCATTAAGTCACGTGATCACTACATGATAGTCATGTGATCAGTCCATGCTCAGTCACGGTATCAGTGCATGATCAGCCACGTGATCAGTGCATGATCTGTCACATGATTAGTGTATGATCATCCACGTGATCAGTGCATGGGCAGTCATGTGATCAGTGCATGATATAGACGTGATCAGTGCATGATCAGTCTCGTGATCAGTGCATGATAGCCACGTGATCAGTGCATGATCAGTCACCTGATGGGTGTATGATCATTCACGTGACCTGTACATGGTAGCTACATGATCATTGCATGATCAGCCACGTGAGTAGTGCATGATAGCCACGTGATCACTGCATGATCAGTCACGTGATCAGTGCATGATCAGTCATGTGACCAGTACATGGTAGCTGCGTGATCATGCATGATCAGCCACGTGAGCAGTGCATGATAGCCACGTGATCAGTGCATGATCAGACACGTGATCAGTGCATGATCAGTCACGTGATCAGTGCATGATCAGCCACGTGATCAGTGCATGATCAGCCACGTGATCAGTGCATGATCAGTCACGTGATCAGTGCATGATCAGCCACGTGATCAGTGCATGATCAGTCACGTGATCAGTGCATGATATAGACGTGATCAGTGCATGATCAGTCACGTGATCAGTGCATGATAGCCACGTGATCAGTGCATGATCAGTCACGTGATACATGTGTGATCAGCCACGTGATCAGTGCATGATGAGCCACGTGATCAGTGCATGATCAATTACGTGATCAGTGCATGATCAGTCACGTGACCAGTACATGGTTGCTACGTGATCATTGCATGATCAGCCACGTGAGCAGTGCATGATAGCCACGTGATCAGTGCATGATCAGTCACGTGATCAGTACATGATCAGTCACGTGAACAGTGCATGATCATTTACGTGATCAGTGCATGATCAGTCACGTGACCAGTATATGGTAGCTACGTGATCATTCCATGACGAGCCACGTGAGCAGTGCATGATAGCCACGTGATGTGTGCATGATCAGTTACGTGAGCAGAGTATGATCAGCCACGTGATCAGTGCATGAGTGCCACGTGATCAGTGCATGATATGTCACGTGACAGGTGTGTGATCAGCCACGTGAACAGTGCATGATCAGCCACGTGATCAGTGCATGATCAGTTACGTGAGCAGTGTATGATCAGCCACGTGATCAGTGCATGGTCAGACACGTGAACAGTGTATGATCAGCCACGTGATCAGTGCATGATATCCACGTGATCAGTGCATGATCATCACGTGATCAGTGTATGATCAGCCACGTGAACAGTGCATGCTCAGTCACGTGATCAGGGCCTGCTGAGCTGCGTGATTACTGTCTGCTCATCTGCTTGACAATTGCCAGCTGAGCTGCACGATTCCTGCCTGTCATCTGCTTGACAATTGCCAGCTGTGCTGCGTAATTCCTGCCTGCTCAGCTGCTTGATTATTGCCAGCTGAGCAGCATGATTCCTCACAGCTGAGTTCCATGATTATTGCCTGCTGACTGATTCGTGCCTACTCAGCTCTTTGTTCATTGCCTCCAGAGGCACATGATCAGTGTATGATAGCAAACATGATCAGCGCATGATCAGTCACATGATCATGCATGATTAGCCACGTGATCAGTGCATGATCAGTCATGTGATCAGTGCATGATCAGTCACGTGATCAGTGCATGATAGCCACGTGATCAGTGCATGATCAGCCACGTGATCAGTGCATGATAGCCACGTGATCAGTGCATGATCAGTCACGTGATCAGTGCATGATCAGTCAGTGATCAGTGCATGATCAGTCACGTGATCAGTGCATGATAGCTACGTGATCAGTGCATGATCAGCCACGTGATCAGTGCATGATAGCCACGTGATCAGTGCATGATCAGTCACGTGATCAGTGCATGATCAGCCACGTGATCAGTGCATGATAGCCACGTGATCAGTGCATGATCAGCCACGTGATCAGTGCATGATCAGTCACGTGATCAGTGCATGATCAGTCACGTGATCAGTGCATGATCAGTCACGTGATCAGTGCATGATCAGCCACGTGATCAGTGCATGATAGCCACGTGATCAGTGCATGATCAGTCACGTGATCAGTGCATGATCAGTCACGTGATCAGTGCATGATCAGCCACGTGATCAGTGCATGATCAGCCACGTGATCAGTGCATGATCAATCACGTGATCAGTGCATGATCAGCCACGTGATCAGTGCATGATCAGTCACGTGATCAGTGCATGATCAGCCACGTGATCAGTGCATGATCAGCCACGTGATCAGTGCATGATCAGTCACGTGATCAGTGCATGATCAGTCACGTGATCAGTGCATGATATAGACGTGATCAGTGCATGATCAGTCACGTGATCAGTGCATGATAGCCACGTGATCAGTGCATGATCAGTCACGTGATCAGTGCATGATCAGTCACGTGACCTGTGCATGATAGCTACGTGATCAGTGCATGATCAGCCACGTGATCAGTGCATGATAGCCACGTGATCAGTGCATGATCAGCCACGTGATCAGTGCATGATCAGCCACGTGATCAGTGCATGATCAGCCACGTGATCAGTGCATGATCAGCCACGTGATCAGTGCATGATCAGCCACGTGATCAGTGCATGATCAGCCACGTGATCAGTGCATGTCAGCCACGTGATCAGTGCATGATCAGCCACGTGATCAGTGCATGATCAGTCACGTGATCAGTGCATGATCAGTCACGTGATCAGTGTATGATCAGCCACGTGAACAGTGCATGCTCAGTCACGTGATCAGGGCCTGCTGAGCTGCGTGATTAGTGTCTGCTCATCTGCTTGACAATTGCCAGCTGAGCTGCACGATTCCTGCCTGTCATCTGCTTGACAATTGCCAGCTGTGCTGCGTAATTCCTGCCTGCTCAGCCACTTGATTATTGCCAGCTGAGCAGCATGATTCCTCACAGCTGAGTTCCATGATTATAGCCTGCTGACTGATTCGTGCCTACTCAGCTCTTTGTTCATTGCCTCCAGAGGCACATGATCAGTGTATGATACCAAACATGATCAGTGCATGATCAGTCACATGATCAGTGCATGATAAGCCACGTGATCAGTGCATGATCAGTCATGTGATCAGTGCATGATCAGCCACGTGATCAGTGCATGATAGCCACGTGATCAGTGCATGATCAGTCACGTGATCAGTGCATGATCAGTCACGTGATCAGTGCATGATCAGTCACGTGATCAGTGCATGATCAGTCACGTGATCAGTGCATGATCAGTCACGTGATCAGTGCATGATAGCTACGTGATCAGTGCATGATCAGCCACGTGATCAGTGCATGATAGCCACGTGATCAGTGCATGATAGCCACGTGATCAGTGCATGATCAGTCACGTGATCAGTGCATGATCAGTCACGTGACCAGTGCATGTAGCCACGTGATCAGTGCATGATCAGCCACGTGATCAGTGCATGATAGCCACGTGATCAGTGCATGATCAGTCACGTGATCAGTGCATGATCAGCCACGTGATCAGTGCATGATAGCCACGTGATCAGTGCATGATCAGTTACGTGATCAGTGCATGATCAGCCACGTGATCAGTGCATGATCAGACACGTGATCAGTGCATGATCAGCCACGTGATCAGTGCATGATCAATCACGTGATCAGTGTATGATCAGCCACGTGAACAGTGCATGCTCAGTCACGTGATCAGGGCCTGCTGAGCTGCGTGATTACTGTCTGCTCATCTGCTTGACAATTGCCAGCTGAGCTGCACGATTCCTGCCTGTCATCTGCTTGACAATTGCCAGCTGTGCTGCGTAATTCCTGCCTGCTCAGCTGCTTGATTATTGCCAGCTGAGCAGCATGATTCCTCACAGCTGAGTTCCATGATTATTGCCTGCTGACTGTTTGATTCGTGCCTACTCAGCTCTTTGTTTATTGCCTCCAGAGGCACATGATCAGTGTATGATAGCAAACATGATCAGCGCATGATCAGTCACATGATCAGTGCCATTAAGTCACGTGATCACTACATGATAGTCATGTGATCAGTCCATGCTCAGTCACGGTATCAGTGCATGATCAGCCACGTGATCAGTGCATGATAGTCACATGATTAGTGTATGATCATCCACGTGATCAGTGCATGGGCAGTCATGTGATCAGTGCATGATTAGACGTGATCAGTGCATGATCAGTCTCGTGATCAGTGCATGATAGCCACGTGATCAGTGCATGATCAGTCACCTGATGGGTGTATGATCATTCACGTGACCAGTACATGGTAGCTACATGATCAGTGCATGATCAGCCACGTGATCAGTGCATGATAGCCACGTGATCAGTGCATGATCAGCCACGTGATCAGTGCATGATAGCCACGTGATCAGTGCATGATCAGTTACGTGATCAGTGCATGATCAGTCACGTGATCAGTGCATGATAGCTGCGTGATCAGTGCATGATCAGCCACGTGATCAGTGCATGATAGCCACGTGATCAGTGCATGATCAGTCACGTGATCAGTGCATGATCAGTCACGTGATCAGTGCATGATCAGCCACGTGATCAGTGCATGATCAGTCACGTGATCAGTGCATGATCAGTCACGTGATCAGTGCATGTAGCCACGTGATCAGTGCATGATCAGCCACGTGATCAGTGCATGATAGCCACGTGATCAGTGCATGATCAGTCACGTGATCAGTGCATGATCAGCCACGTGATCAGTGCATGATCAGCCACGTGATCAGTGCATGATCAGTCACGTGATCAGTGCATGATCAGTCACGTGATCAGTGCATGGTAGCTACGTGATCAGTGCATGATCAGCCACGTGATCAGTGCATGATAGCCACGTGATCAGTGCATGATCAGTCACGTGATAGTGTGTGATCAGCCACGTGATCAGTGCATGATATCCACGTGATCAGTGCATGATAGCCACGTGATCAGTGCATGATAGCCACGTGATCAGTGCATGATCAGTCACGTGATAGTGTGTGATCAGCCACGTGATCAGTGCATGATGAGCCACGTGATCAGTGCATGATCAATTACGTGATCAGTGCATGATCAGTCACGTGACCAGTACATGGTTGCTACGTGATCATTGCATGATCAGCCACGTGAGCAGTGCATGATAGCCACGTGATCAGTGCATGATCAGTCACGTGATCAGTGCATGATCAGTCACGTGAACAATGCATGATCATTTACGTGATCTGAGCATGATCAGTCACGTGACCAGTATATGGTAGCTACGTCAACATTGCATGACCAGCCAGGTGAGAAGTGCATGATAGCCACGTGATGTGTGCATGATCAGTTACGTGAGCAGTGTATGATCAGCCACGTGATCAGTGCATGAGTGCCACGTGATCAGTGCATGATCAGTCACGTGACAGTGTGTGATCAGCCACGTGATCAGTGCATGATCAGCCACGTGATCAGTGCATGATAGCCACGTGATCAGTGCATGATCAGTTACGTGATCAGTGTATGATCAGCCACGTGATCAGTGCATGGTCAGACACGTGATCAGTGTATGATCAGCCACGTGATCAGTGCATGATATCCACGTGATCAGTGCATGATCAGTCACGTGATCAGTGCATGATCAGTCACGTGATCAGTGCATGATCAGCCACGTGATCAGTGCATGATCAGTCACGTGATCAGTGCATGGTTGCTACGTGATCAGTGCATGATCAGCCACGTGATCAGTGCATGATAGCCACGTGATCAGTGCATGATAGCCACGTGATCAGTGCATGATCAGTCACGTGATCAGTGCATGATCAGCCACGTGATCAGTGCATGACAGGCACGTGATCAGTATGACCAGCCACGTGATCAGTGCATGATAGCCACGTGATCAGTGCATGATCAGTCACGTGATCAGTGCATGATCAGTCACGTGATCAGTGCATGATCAGCCACGTGATCAGTGCATGATCAGTCACGTGATCAGTGCATGATCAGTCACGTGACCAGTGCATGATAGCTGCGTGATCAGTGCATGATCAGCCACGTGATCAGTGCATGATAGCCACGTGATCAGTGCATGATCAGTCACGTGATCAGTGCATGATCAGTCACGTGATCAGTGCATGATCAGCCACGTGATCAGTGCATGATAGCCACGTGATCAGTGCATGATCAGTCACGTGATAGTGCATGATCAGCCACGTGATCAGTGCATGATATCCACGTGATCAGTGCATGATAGCCACGTGATCAGTGCATGATAGCCACGTGATCAGTGCATGATCAGTCACGTGATAGTGCATGATCAGCCACGTGATCAGTGCATGATCAGCCACGTGATCAGTGCATGATCAATTACGTGATCAGTGCATGATCAGTCACGTGACCAGTACATGGTTGCTACGTGATCATTGCATGATCAGCCACGTGAGCAGTGCATGATAGCCACGTGATCAGTGCATGATCAGTCACGTGATCAGTGCATGATCAGTCACGTGATCAGTGCATGATCATTTACGTGATCAGTGCATGATCAGTCACGTGACCAGTATATGGTAGCTACGTGATCATTGCATGATCAGCCACGTGATCAGTGCATGATAGCCACGTGATCAGTGCATGATCAGTTACGTGATCAGTGTATGATCAGCCACGTGATCAGTGCATGAGTGCCACGTGATCAGTGCATGATCAGTCACGTGACAGTGTGTGATCAGCCACGTGATCAGTGCATGATCAGCCACGTGATCAGTGCATGATAGTCACGTGATCAGTGCATGATCAGTTACGTGATCAGTGCATGATCAGCCACGTGATCAGTGCATGGTCAGACACGTGATCAGTGCATGATCAGCCACGTGATCAGTGCATGATATCCACGTGATCAGTGCATGATCAGTCACGTGATCAGTGCATGATCAGTCACGTGATCAGTGCATGATCAGCCACGTGATCAGTGCATGATCAGTCACGTGATCAGTGCATGGTAGCTACGTGATCAGTGCATGATCAGCCACGTGATCAGTGCATGATAGCCACGTGATCAGTGCATGATAGCCACGTGATCAGTGCATGATCAGTCACGTGATCAGTGCATGATCAGCCACGTGATCAGTGCATGACAGGCACGTGATCAGTATGACCAGCCACGTGATCAGTGCATGATAGCCACGTGATCAGTGCATGATCAGCCACGTGATCAGTGCATGATCAGCCACGTGATCAGTGCATGATCAGTCACGTGATCAGTGCATGATCAGTCACGTGATCAGTGCATGGTAGCTACGTGATCAGTGCATGATCAGCCACGTGATCAGTGCATGATAGCCACGTGATCAGTGCATGATCAGCCACGTGATCAGTGCATGATCAGTCACGTGATCAGTGCATGATCAGTCACGTGATCAGTGCATGATCAGCCACGTGATCAGTGCATGTCAGTCATGTATCAGTGCATGATAGCACATGATCAGTGCATGATCAGTCCGTGATCAGTGCATGATCAGCCACGTGATCAGTGCATGATAGCCACGTGATCAGTGCATGATCAGTCACGTGATCAGTGCATGATCAGCCACGTGATCAGTGCATGATAGCCACGTGATCAGTGCATGATCAGTCACGTGATCAGTGCATGATCAGTCACGTGATCAGTGCATGATCAATTACGTGATCAGTGCATGATCAGTCACGTGATCAGTGCATGATAGCTACGTGATCAGTGCATGATCAGCCACGTGATCAGTGCATGATAGCCACGTGATCAGTGCATGATCAGCTACGTGATCAGTGCATGATCAGCCACGTGATCAGTGCATGATCAGCCACGTGATCAGTGCATGATCAGCACGTGATCAGTGCATGATGCCACGTGATCAGTGCATGATCAGTCACGTGATCAGTGCATGATCAGCCACGTGATCAGTGCATGATAGCCACGTGATCAGTGCATGATAGCCACGTGATCAGTGCATGATCAGTCACGTGATCAGTGCATGATCAGCCACGTGATCAGTGCATGATCAGCCACGTGATCAGTGCATGATAGCCACGTGATCAGTGCATGATCAGTCACGTGATCAGTGCATGATCAGTCACGTGATCAGTGCATGATCAGCCACGTGATCAGTGCATGATCAATTACGTGATCAGTGCATGATCAGTCACGTGACCAGTACATGGATGCTACGTGATCAGTGCATGATCAGCCACGTGAGCAGTGCATGATAGCCACGTGATCAGTGCATGATCAGTCACGTGATCAGTGCATGATCAGTCACGTGATCAGTGCATGATCATTTACGTGAACTGTGCATGATCAGTCACGTGACCAGTATATGGTAGCTACGTGATCATTGCATGATCAGCCACGTGAGCAGTGCATGATAGCCACGTGATCAGTGCATGATCAGTCACGTGATCAGTGTATGATCAGCCACGTGATCAGTGCATGAGTGCCACGTGATCAGTGCATGATCAGTCACGTGACAGTGTGTGATCAGCCACGTGATCAGTGCATGATCAGCCACGTGATCAGTGCATGATAGCCACGTGATCAGTGCATGATAGCCACGTGATCAGTGCATGATCAGTCACGTGATGGGTGCATGATCAGTCACGTGACAGTGCATGGTAGCTACGTGATCAGTGCATGATCAGCCACGTGATCAGTGCATGATAGCCACGTGATCAGTGCATGATCAGTCACGTGATCAGTGCATGATCAGTCACGTGATCAGTGCATGATAGCCACGTGATCAGTGCATGATCAGTCACGTGATCAGTGCATGATCAGCCACGTGATCAGTGCATGATCAGTCACGTGATCAGTGCATGATCAGCCACGTGATCAGTGCATTATCCACGTGATCAGTGCATGATAGCCACGTGATCAGTGCATGATCAGTCACGTGATCAGTGCATGATCAGTCACGTGATCATGTGTGATCAGCCACGTGATCAGTGCATGATCAGCCACGTGATCAGTGCATGATCAATCACGTGATCAGTGCATGATCAGTCACGTGATCAGTACATGGTAGCTACGTGATCAGTGCATGATCAGCCACGTGATCAGTGCATGATAGCCACGTGATCAGTGCATGATAGCCACGTGATCAGTGCATGATCAGTCATGTGATAGTGCATGATCAGCCACGTGATCAGTGCATGATATCCACGTGATCAGTGCATGATAGCCACGTGATCAGTGCATGATAGCCACGTGATCAGTGCATGATCAGTCACGTGATCATGTGTGATCAGCCACGTGATCAGTGCATGATCAGCCACGTGATCAGTGCATGATCAATTACGTGATCAGTGCATGATCAGTCACGTGACCAGTACATGGTTGCTACGTGATCAGTGCATGATCAGCCACGTGATCAGTGCATGATAGCCACGTGATCAGTGCATGATCAGCCACGTGATCAGTGCATGATCAGTCACGTGATCAGTGCATGATCAGCCACGTGATCAGTGCATGATCAGCCACGTGATCAGTGCATGATCAGCCACGTGATCAGTGCATGATCAGTCACGTGATCAGTGCATGATCAGTCACGTGATCAGTGCATGATCAGTTACGTGATCAGTGCATGATCAGTCACGTGATCAGTGCATGGTAGCTACGTGATCAGTGCATGATCAGCCACGTGATCAGTGCATGATCAGCCACGTGATCAGTGCATGATCAGTCACGTGATCAGTGCATGATCAGCCACGTGATCAGTGCATGATAGCCACGTGATCAGTGCATGATCAGTCACGTGATCAGTGCATGATCAGTCACGTGATCAGTGCATGATCAGCACGTGATCAGTGCATGATCAGTCATGTATCAGTGCATGATAGCCCGTGATCAGTGCATGATCAGTCCCGTGATCAGTGCATGATCAGCCACGTGATCAGTGCATGATAGCTACGTGATCAGTGCATGATCAGTCACGTGATCAGTGCATGATCAGCCACGTGATCAGTGCATGATAGCCACGTGATCAGTGCATGACAATTACGTGATCAGTGCATGATCAGTCACGTGATCAGTGCATGATCAGTCACGTGATCAGTGCATGATCAGCCACGTGATCAGTGCATGATCAGTCACGTGATCAGTGCATGATCATAGACGTGATCAGTGCATGATCAGTCACGTGATCAGTGCATGATAGCCACGTGATCAGTGCATGATCAGCCACGTGATCAGTGCATGATCAGTCACGTGATCAGTGCATGATCAGCCACGTGATCAGTGCATGATCAGGCACGTGATCAGTGCATGTCCAGCCACGTGATCAGTGCATGATAGCCACGTGATCAGTGCATGATCAGTCACGTGATCAGTGCATGATCAGTCACGTGATCAGTGCATGATCAGCCACGTGATCAGTGCATGATCAGCCACGTGATCAGTGCATGATCAGTCACGTGATCAGTGCATGATCAGTCACGTGATCAGTACATGGTAGCTACGTGATCAGTGCATGATCAGCCACGTGATCAGTGCATGATAGCCACGTGATCAGTGCATGATCAGTCACGTGATCAGTGCATGATCAGTCATGTGATCAGTGCATGGTAGCTGCGTGATCATGCATGATCAGCCACGTGATCAGTGCATGATAGCCACGTGATCAGTGCATGATCAGTCACGTGATCAGTGCATGATCAGTCACGTGATCAGTGCATGATCAGCCACGTGATCAGTGCATGATCAGCCACGTGATCAGTGCATGATCAGCCACGTGATCAGTGCATGATCAGCCACGTGATCAGTGCATGATCAGTCACGTGATCAGTGCATGGTAGCTACGTGATCAGTGCATGATCAGCCACGTGATCAGTGCATGATAGCCACGTGATCAGTGCATGATCAGCCACATGATCAGTGTTGATCAGCCACGTGAACAGTGCATGCTCAGTCACGTGATCAGGGCCTGCTGAGCTGCGTGATTACTGTCTGCTCATCTCTTTCACAATTGCCAGCTGAGCTGCACGATTCCTGCCTGTCATCTGCTTGACAATTGCCACCTGTGCTGCGTAATCCCTGCCTGCTCATCTACTTGATTATTGCCAGCTGAGCAGCATGATTTCTCAGAGCTGAGTTCCATGATTAGTGCCTGCTGACTGATTCCTGCCTACTCAGCTCTTTGTTCATTGCCTCCAGATGCACATGATCAGTGTATGACACCAAACATGATCAGTGCATGATCAGTCACATGATCAGTGCATGATAAGCCACGTGATCAGTGCATGATCAATTACGTGATCAGTGCATGATCAGTCACGTGACCAGTACATGGTAGCTGCGTGATCAGTGCATGATCAGCCACGTGATCAGTGCATGATAGCCACGTGATCAGTGCATGATAGTCACGTGATCAGTGCATGATCAGTCACGTGATCAGTGCATGATCAGCCACGTGATCAGTGCATGATCAGTCACGTGATCAGTGCATGATCAGTCACGTGATCAGTGCATGGTAGCTACGTGATCAGTGCATGATCAGCCACGTGATCAGTGCATGATCAGCCACGTGATCAGTGCATGATCAGTTACGTGAGCAGTGTATGATCAGCCACGTGATCAGTGCATGGTCAGACACGTGAACAGTGTATGATCAGCCACGTGATCAGTGCATGATATCCAAGTGATCAGTGCATGATCAATCACGTGATCAGTGTATGATCAGCCACGTGAACAGTGCATGCTCAGTCACGTGATCAGGGCCTGCTGAGCTGCGTGATTACTGTCTGCTCATCTGCTTGACAATTGCCAGCTGAGCTGCACGATTCCTGCCTGTCATCTGCTTGACAATTGCCAGCTGTGCTGCGTAATTCCTGCCTGCTCAGCTGCTTGATTATTGCCAGCTGAGCAGCATGATTCCTCACAGCTGAGTTCCATGATTATTGCCTGCTGACTGTTTGATTCGTGCCTACTCAGCTCTTTGTTTATTGCCTCCAGAGGCACATGATCAGTGTATGATAGCAAACATGATCAGCGCATGATCAGTCACATGATCAGCGCCATTAAGTCACGTGATCACTACATGATAGTCATGTGATCAGTCCATGCTCAGTCACGTGATCAGTGCATGATCAGCCACGTGATCAGTGCATGATAGCTATGTGATCAGTGCATGATCAGTCACGTGATCAGTGCATGATCAGGCACGTGATCAGTGCATGATCAGCCACGTGATCAGTGCATGATCAGTCACCTGATGGGTGTATGATCAGTCACGTGACCTGTACATGGTAGCTACATGATCATTGCATGATCAGCCACGTGAGTAGTGCATGATAGCCACGTGATCAGTGCATGATCAGTCACGTGATCAGTGCATGATCAGGCACGTGATCAGTGCATGATCAGCCACGTGATCAGTGCATGATAGCCACGTGATCAGTGCATGATCAGTCACGTGATCAGTGCATGATCAGTCACGTGATCAGTGCATGATCAGCCACGTGATCAGTGCATGATAGCCACGTGATCAGTGCATGATCAGCCACGTGATCAGTGCATGATAGCCACGTGATCAGTGCATGATCAGTCACGTGATCAGTGCATGATCAGTCACGTGATCAGTGCATGATAAGTCCACGTGATCAGTGCATGATCAATTACGTGATCAGTGCATGATCAGTCACGTGATCAGTACATGGTAGCTACGTGATCAGTGCATGATCAGCCACGTGATCAGTGCATGATAGCCACGTGATCAGTGCATGATCAGTCACGTGATCAGTGCATGATCAGCCACGTGATCAGTGCATGATCAGCACGTGATCAGTGCATGATCAGTCACGTGATCAGTGCATGATCAGTCACGTGATCAGTGCATGATCAGTCACGTGATCAGTGCATGATCAGCCACGTGATCAGTGCATGATCAGCCACGTGATCAGTGCATGATCAGCCACGTGATCAGTGCATGATCAGTTACGTGATCAGTGCATGATCAGTTACGTGAGCAGTGTATGATCAGCCACGTGATCAGTGCATGGTCAGACACGTGAACAGTGTATGATCAGCCACGTGATCAGTGCATGATATCCAAGTGATCAGTGCATGATCATCACGTGATCAGTGTATGATCAGCCACGTGAACAGTGCATGCTCAGTCACGTGATCAGGGCCTGCTGAGCTGCGTGATTACTGTCTGCTCATCTGCTTGACAATTGCCAGCTGAGCTGCACGATTCCTGCCTGTCATCTGCTTGACAATTGCCAGCTGTGCTGGGTAATTCCTGCCTGTTCAGCTGCTTGATTATTGCCAGCTGAGCAGCATGATTCCTCACACCTGAGTTCCATGATTATTGCCTGCTGACTGTTTGATTTGTGCCTACTCAGCTCTTTGTTTATTGCCTCCAGAGGCACATGATCAGTGTATGATAGCAAACATGATCAGCGCATGATCAGTCACATGATCAGCGCCATTAAGTCACGTGATCACTACATGATAGTCATGTGATCAGTCCATGCTCAGTCACGGTATCAGTGCATGATCAGCCACGTGATCAGTGCATGATCTGTCACATGATTAGTGTATGATCATCCACGTGATCAGTGCATGGCAGTCATGTGATCAGTGCATGATATAGACGTGATCAGTGCATGATCAGTCACGTGATCAGTGCATGATAGCCACGTGATCAGTGCATGATCAGTCACGTGATCATGTGTGATCAGCCACGTGATCAGTGCATGATCAGCCACGTGATCAGTGCATGATCAGCCACGTGATCAGTGCATGATCAGTCACGTGACAGTGCATGATAGCACGTGATCAGTGCATGATCAGCCACGTGATCAGTGCATGATAGCCACGTGATCAGTGCATGATAGCCACGTGATCAGTGCATGATCAGTCATGTGATAGTGTGTGATCAGCCACGTGATCAGTGCATGATATCCACGTGATCAGTGCATGATCAGCCACGTGATCAGTGCATGATAGCCACGTGATCAGTGCATGATCAGTCACGTGATCATGTGTGATCAGCCACGTGATCAGTGCATGATCAGCCACGTGATCAGTGCATGATCAATTACGTGATCAGTGCATGATCAGTCACGTGACCAGTACATGGTTGCTACGTGATCGTGCATGATCAGCCACGTGAGCAGTGCATGATAGCCACGTGATCAGTGCATGATCAGTCACGTGATCAGTGCATGATCAGTCACGTGATCAGTGCATGATCATTTACGTGATCAGTGCATGATCAGTCACGTGACCAGTATATGGTTGCTACGTGATCATTCCATGACAGCCACGTGAGCAGTGCATGATAGCCACGTGATGTGTGCATGAGTTACGTGAGCAGTGTATGATCAGCCACGTGATCAGTGCATGAGTGCCACGTGATCAGTGCATGATATGTCACGTGACAGTGTGTGATCAGCCACGTGATCAGTGCATGATCAGCCACGTGATCAGTGCATGATAGCCACGTGATCAGTGCATGATCAGTTACGTGATCAGTGTATGATCAGCCACGTGATCAGTGCATGATCAGACACGTGATCAGTGTATGATCAGCCACGTGATCAGTGCATGATAGCCACGTGATCAGTGCATGATCAGTCACGTGATCAGTGCATGATCAGCCACGTGATCAGTGCATGATCAGCCACGTGATCAGTGCTGATCAATTACGTGATCAGTGCATGATCAGTCACGTGACCAGTACATGGTTGCTACGTGATCATTGCATGATCAGCCACGTGATCAGTGCATGATAGCCACGTGATCAGTGCATGATCAGTCACGTGATCAGTGCATGATCAGTCACGTGATCAGTGCATGATCATTTACGTGATCAGTGCATGATCAGTCACGTGACCAGTATATGCAAGCTACGTGATCAGTGCATGATCAGCCACGTGATCAGTGCATGATCAGCCACGTGATCAGTGCATGATCAGTCACGTGATCAGTGCATGATCAGCCACGTGATCAGTGCATGATAGCCACGTGATCAGTGCATGATCAGTCACGTGATCAGTGCATGATCAGTCACGTGATCAGTGCATGATCAGCACGTGATCAGTGCATGTCAGTCATGTATCAGTGCATGATAGCGCCGTGATCAGTGCATGATCAGTCCCGTGATCAGTGCATGATCAGCCACGTGATCAGTGCATGATAGCCACGTGATCAGTGCATGATCAGTCACGTGATCAGTGCATGATCAGCCACGTGATCAGTGCATGATCAGCCACGTGATCAGTGCATGACAGCCACGTGATCAGTGCATGATCAGTCACGTGATCAGTGCATGATAGCCACGTGATCAGTGCATGATCAGTCACGTGATCGGTGTATGATCAGCCACGTGAACAGTGCATGCTCAGTCACGTGATCAGGGCCTGCTGAGCTGCGTGATTACTGTCTGCTCATCTGCTTGACAATTGCCAGCTGAGCTGCACGATTCCTGCCTGTCATCTGCTTGACAATTGCCAGCTGTGCTGCATAATTCCTGCCTGCTCATCTGCTTGATTATTGCCAGCTGAGCAGCATGATTTCTCAGAGCTGAGTTCCATGATTATTGCCTGACTGATTCGTGCCTACTCAGCTCTTTGTTCATTGCCTCCAGAGGCACATGATCAGTGTATGATAGCAAACATGATCAGCACATGATCAGTCACATGATCAGTGCATGATAAGCCACGTGATCAGTGCATGATCAGTTACGTGATCAGTGCATGATCAGTCACGTGATCAGTGCATGGTAGCTGCGTGATCAGTGCATGATCAGCCACGTGATCAGTGCATGATAGCCACGTGATCAGTGCATGATCAGCCACGTGATCAGTGCATGATCAGTCACGTGATCAGTGCATGATCAGCCACGTGATCAGTGCATGATCAGTCACGTGATCAGTGCATGATCAGTCACGTGACCAGTACATGGTAGCACGTGATCATCGCATGATCAGCCACGTGATCAGTGCATGATAGCCACGTGATCAGTGCATGATCAGCCACGTGATCAGTGCATGATCAGTCACGTGATCAGTGCATGATCAGCCACGTGATCAGTGCATGATCAGGCACGTGATCAGTGCATGATCAGCCACGTGATCAGTGCATGATAGCCACGTGATCAGTGCATGATCAGTCACGTGATCAGTGCATGATCAGTCACGTGATCAGTGCATGATCAGCCACGTGATCAGTGCATGATCAGCCACGTGATCAGTGCATGATCAGTCACGTGATCAGTGCATGATCAGTCACGTGATCAGTACATGATAGCTACGTGATCAGTGCATGATCAGCCACGTGATCAGTGCATGATAGCCACGTGATCAGTGCATGATCAGTCACGTGATCAGTGCATGATCAGTCACGTGATCAGTGCATGGTAGCTGCGTGATCATGCATGATCAGCCACGTGATCAGTGCATGATAGCCACGTGATCAGTGCATGATCAGCCACGTGATCAGTGCATGATCAGTCACGTGATCAGTGCATGATCAGCCACGTGATCAGTGCATGATCAGCCACGTGATCAGTGCATGATCAGCCACGTGATCAGTGCATGATAGCCACGTGATCAGTGCATGATCAGTCACGTGATCAGTACATGATCAGCTACGTGATCAGTGCATGATCAGCCACGTGATCAGTGCATGATAGCCACGTGATCAGTGCATGATCAGTCACGTGATCAGTGTGTGATCAGCCACGTGAACAGTGCATGCTCAGTCACGTGATCAGGGCCTGCTGAGCTGCGTGATTACTGTCTGCTCATCTCTTGACAATTGCCAGCTGAGCTGCACGATTCCTGCCTGTCATCTGCTTGACAATTGCCACCTGTGCTGCGTAATCCCTGCCTGCTCATCTACTTGATTATTGCCAGCTGAGCAGCATGATTTCTCAGAGCTGAGTTCCATGAATATTGCCTGCTGACTGATTCCTGCCTACTCAGCTCTTTGTTCATTGCCTCCAGATGCACATGATCAGTGTATGACACCAAACATGATCAGTGCATGATCAGTCACATGATCAGTGCATGATAAGCCACGTGATCAGTGCATGATCAGTTACGTGATCAGTGCATGATCAGTCACGTGATCAGTGCATGGTAGCTGCGTGATCAGTGCATGATCAGCCACGTGATCAGTGCATGATAGCCACGTGATCAGTGCATGATAGTCACGTGATCAGTGCATGATCAGTCACGTGATCAGTGCATGATCAGCCACGTGATCAGTGCATGATCAGTCACGTGATCAGTGCATGATCAGTCACGTGACCAGTGCATGATAGCCACGTGATCAGTGCATGATCAGCCACGTGATCAGTGCATGATCAGTTACGTGATCAGTGCATGATCAGTTACGTGAGCAGTGTATGATCAGCCACGTGATCAGTGCATGGTCAGACACGTGAACAGTGTATGATCAGCCACGTGATCAGTGCATGATATCCAAGTGATCAGTGCATGATCAATCACGTGATCAGTGTATGATCAGCCACGTGAACAGTGCATGCTCAGTCACGTGATCAGGGCCTGCTGAGCTGCGTGATTACTGTCTGCTCATCTGCTTGACAATTGCCAGCTGAGCTGCATGATTCCTGCCTGTCATCTGCTTGACAATTGCCAGCTGTGCTGCGTAATTCCTGCCTGCTCAGCTGCTTGATTATTGCCAGCTGAGCAGCATGATTCCTCACAGCTGAGTTCCATGATTATTGCCTGCTGACTGTTTGATTCGTGCCTACTCAGCTCTTTGTTTATTGCCTCCAGAGGCACATGATCAGTGTATGATAGCAAACATGATCAGCGCATGATCAGTCACATGATCAGCGCCATTAAGTCACGTGATCACTACATGATAGTCATGTGATCAGTCCATGCTCAGTCACGGTATCAGTGCATGATCAGCCACGTGATCAGTGCATGATAGCCACGTGATCAGTGCATGATCAGCCACGTGATCAGTGCATGATCAGCCACGTGATCAGTGCATGATGCCACGTGATCAGTGCATGATCAGTCACGTGATCAGTGCATGATCAGTCACGTGATCAGTGCATGATCAGCCACGTGATCAGTGCATGATAGCCACGTGATCAGTGCATGATCAGTCACGTGATCAGTGCATGATCAGTCACGTGACCAGTACATGGTAGCTACGTGATCATTGCATGATCAGCCACGTGATCAGTGCATGATAGCCACGTGATCAGTGCATGATCAGTCACGTGATCAGTGCATGATCAGTCATGTGATCAGTGCATGATCAGGCACGTGATCAGTGCATGATCAGCCACGTGATCAGTGCATGATAGCCACGTGATCAGTGCATGATCAGTCACGTGATCAGTGCATGATCAGTCACGTGATCAGTGCATGATCAGCCACGTGATCAGTGCATGATCAATTACGTGATCAGTGCATGATCAGTCACGTGATCAGTGCATGGTAGCTACGTGATCAGTGCATGATCAGCCACGTGATCAGTGCATGATAGCCACGTGATCAGTGCATGATCAGTCACGTGATCAGTGCATGATCAGTCACGTGATCAGTGCATGATCAGCCACGTGATCAGTGCATGATCAGTTACGTGATCAGTGCATGATCAGTCACGTGACCAGTGCATGGTAGCTACGTGATCAGTGCATGATCAGCCACGTGATCAGTGCATGATAGCCACGTGATCAGTGCATGATCAGTCACGTGATCAGTGCATGATCAGTCACGTGATCAGTGCATGATCAGCCACGTGATCAGTGCATGATCAGTCACGTGATCAGTGCATGATAGCCACGTGATCAGTGCATGATCAGCCACGTGATCAGTGCATGATAGCCACGTGATCAGTGCATGATCAGTTACCAGAGCAGTGTATGATCAGCCACGTGATCAGTGCATGGTCAGACACGTGAACAGTGTATGATCAGCCACGTGATCAGTGCATGATATCACGTGATCAGTGCATGATCATCACGTGATCAGTGTATGAACAGCCACGTGAACAGTGCATGCGAAGTCACGTGATCTGGGCCTGCTGAGCTGCGTGATTACTGTCTGCTCATCTGCTTGACAATTGCCAGCTGAGCTGCACGATTCCTGCCTGTCATCTGCTTGACAATTGCCAGCTGTGCTGCGTAATTCCTGCCTGCTCAGCTGCTTGATTATTGCCAGCTGAGCAGCATGATTCCTCACACCTGAGTTCCATGATTATTGCCTGCTGACTGTTTGATTCGTGCCTACTCAGCTCTTTGTTTATTGCCTCCAGAGGCACATGATCAGTGTATGATAGCAAACATGATCAGCGCATGATCAGTCACATGATCAGAGCCATTAAGTCACGTGATCACTACATGATAGTCATGTGATCAGTCCATGCTGAGTCACGGTATCAGTGCATGATCAGCCACGTGATCAGGGCATGATCAGCAAGGTGATCAGTTCATGATAGCTATGTGATCAGTGCATGATTTGTCACGTGACCTGTGCATGACCAGGCAGGTTATCAGTGTATGATCAGCCACGTGATCAGTGCATGATCCGTCACCTGATGGGTGTATGATCAGTCACCTAACCGGTACATGGTAGCTACATGATCATTGCATGATCAGCCACGTGAGTAGGGCATGATAGCCACGTGATCAGTGCATGATCAGTCATGTAATCAGTGCATGACCAGGCACGTGATCAGTGTATGACCAGCCATGTGATCAGTGCATGATAGCCACGTGATCAGTGCATGATCAGTCACGTGATCAGTGCATGATCAGTCACGTGATCAGTGTATGACCAGCCATGTGATCAGTGCATGATAGCCACGTGATCAGTGCATGATCAGCCACATGAGCCGTGCATGATAGCCACGAGATCAGTGCATGATCAGTCACGTGATCAGTGCATGATCACTCACGTGAACAGTGCATGATAAGTCAACTGATCAGTGCATGATCAATTACGTGATCAGTGCATGATCAGTCACGTGATCAGTGCATGGTCAGTCATGTGATCAGTGCATGATTAGCCACGTGAGCAGTGCATGATAGCCACGTGATCAGTGCATGATCAGCCACGTGATCAGTGCATGATCAATTACGTGATTAGTGCATGATCAGTTACGTGAGCAGTGTATGATCAGCCTACGTGATCAGTGCATGGTCAGGCACGTCAACAGTGTATGATCACCCACGTGATCAGTACATGATATCCAAGGGATCAGTGCATGATCAATCACGTGATCCGTGTATGATCAGCCAGGTGAACAGTGCATGCTCAGTCACGTGATCAGGGCCTGCTGAGCTGCGTGATTACTGTCTGCTCATCTGCTTGACAATTGCCAGCTGAGCTGCATGATTTCTGCCTGTCATCTGCTTGACAATTGCCAGCTCTGCTGCGTAATTCCTGCCTGCTCAGCTGCTTGATTATTGCCAGCTGAGCAGCATGATTCCTCACACGTGAGTTCCATGATTATTGCCTGCTGACTGTTTGATTCGTGCCTACTCAGCTCTTTGTTTATTGCCTCCAGAGGCACACGATCAGTGTATGATAGCAAACATGATCAGCGCATGATCAGTCACATGATCAGAGCCATTAAGTCACGTGATCACTACATGATAGTCATGTGATCAGTCCATGCTCAGTCACGGTATCAGTGCATGATCAGCCACGTGATCAGTGCATGATAGACACGTGATCATTGCATGATAGCCACGTGATCAGTCCATGATCAGCCAGGTGATCAGTGAATGACTGCTACGTGATCAGTTCATGATTAGTCACGTGATCTGTGCATGACCAGGCAGGTGATCAGTATATGATCAGCCACGTGAACAGTGCATGATAGCCATGTGATCAGAGCATGATCAGTCACGTGATCAGTGCATGATCAGTCACGTGATCAGTGTATGACCAGCCATGTGATCAGTGCATGATAGCCACGTGATCAGTGCATGATCAGCCACATGAGCCGTGCATGATAGCCACGAGATCAGTGCATGATCAGTCACGTGATCAGTGCATGATCACTCACGTGAACAGTGCATGATAAGTCAACTGATCAGTGAATGATCAATTACGTGATCAGTGCATCATCACTCACGTGACCAGTACATGTTAGCTACATGATCATTGCATGAACAGCCACGTGAGCAGTGCATGATAGCCACGTGATCAGTGCATGATCAGTCACGTGATCAGTGCATGATCAGCCACGTGATCAGTGCATGATCAGCCAAATGATCAGTGCAGGATCAATTACGTGATCAGTGCATGATCAGTCACGTGATCAGTGCATGGTCAGTCACGTGATCAGTGCATGAACAGCCAAATGATCAGTTCATGATCAATTACGTGATCAGTGCATGATCACTCACGTGACCAGTACATGGTAGCTACGTGATCATTGCATGAACAGCCACGTGAGCAGTGCATGAACAGCCACGTGAGCAGTGCATGATAGCCACGTTATCAGTGCATGATCAGCCACGTGATCAGTGCATGATCAGCCACGAGATCAGTGCATGATCAGTCACGTGATCAGTGCATGATCAGCCACGTGATCAGTGCATGACCAGGCACATGATCAGTGTATGTCCAGCCAAATGATCAGTGCATGAGAGCCACGTGATCAGTGCATGATCTGTCACGTGATCAGTGCATGATCAGTTATGTGATCAGTGTATGATCAGCCACGTGATCAGTGCATGATCAGCCACATGATCAGTGCATGATCAATTACGTGATCAGTGCATGATCAGTCACGTGACCAGTACATGGTAGCTACGTGATCATTGCCTGATCAGCCACATGATCAGTGCATGACAGCCACGTGATCAGTGCATGAGAGCCACGTGATCAGTGCATGATCAGTCACGTGATACATGTGTGATCAGCCACGTGATCAGTGCATGATGAGCCACGTGATCAGTGCAGGATCAATTACGTGATCAGTGCATGATCAGTCACGTGACCAGTACATGGTTGATACGTGATCGTTGCATGATCAGCCAGGTGAGCAGAGCATGATAGCCACGTGGTCAGTGCATGATCAGTCACGTGATCAGTACATGATCAGTCACATGAACAGTGCATGATCATTTACGTGATCTTTGCATGATCAGTCACGTTACCAGTATATGGTTGCTACGTGACCATTCCATGACGAGCCACGTGAGCAGTGCATGATAGCCACGTGATGTGTGCATGAGTTACGTGAGCAGAGTATGATCAGCCACGTGATCAGTGCATGAGTGCCACGTGATCAGTGCATGATATGTCACGTGACAGATGTGTGATCAGCCACGTGAACAGTGCATGTTCAGCCACGTGATCAGTGCATGATAGCCACGTGATCAGTGCATGATCAGTTACGTGAGCAGTGTATGATCAGCCACGTGATCAGTGCATGGTCAGACACGTGAACAGTGTATGATCAGCCACCTGATCAGTGCATGATATCCAAGTGATCAGTGCATGATCATCACGTGATCAGTGTATGATCAGCCACGAGAACAGTGCATGCTCAGTCACGTGATCTGGGAGTGCTGAGCTGCGTGATTACTGTCTGCTCATCTGCTTGACAATTGCCAGCTGAGCTGCACGATTCCTGCCTGTCATCTGCTTGACAATTGCCAGCTGTGCTGCGTAATTCCTGCCTGCTCAGCTGCTTGATTATTGCCAGCTGAGCAGCATGATTCCTCACATCTGTGTTCCATGATTATTGCCTGCTGACTGTTTGATTCGTGCCTACTCAGCTCTTTGTTTATTGCCTCCAGAGGCACATGATCAGTATATGATAGCAAACATGATCAGTGCATGATCAGTCACATGATCAGCGCCATTAAGTCACGTGATCACTACATGATAGTCATGTGATCAGTCCATGCTCAGTCACGGTATCAGTGCATGATCAGCCACGTGATCAATGCATGATCTATCACAAGATCATGTATGATCATCCACGTGATCAGTGCACGGGTAGTCATGTGATCAGTGCATGATATAGACGTGAACAGTGCTTGATCAGTCTCGTGATCAGTGCATGATAGCCACGTGATCAGTGCATGATCAGTCACCTGATGGGTGTATGATCATTCACGTGACCTGTACATGGTAGCTACATGATCATTGCATGATCAGCCACGTGAGTAGTTCATGATAGCCACGTGATCACTGCATGATCAGTCACGTGATCAGTGCATGATCAGTCATGTGACCAGTACATGGTAGCTGCGTGATCATGGCATGATCAGCCACGTGAGCAGTGCATGATAGCCACGTGATCAGTGCATGATCAGACACGAGATCAGTGCATGATCAGTCACGTGATCAGTGCATGATCAGCCACGTGATCAGTGCATGACCAGGCACGTGATCAGTGTATTTCCAGCCAAGTGATCAGTGCATGATAGCCACGTGATCAGTGCATGATCAGTCACGTGATCAGTGCATAATCAGTTATGTGATCAGTGTTTGATCAGCCACGTGATCAGTGCATGATCAGCCACATGATCAGTGCATGATCAATTACGTGCTCAGTGCATGATCAGTCACGTGACCAGTACATGGTAGCTACGTGATCATTGCCTGATCAGCCACATGATCAGTGCATGATAGCCACGTGATCAGTGCATGATAGCCACGTGATCCGTGCATGATCAGTCATGTGATACGTGTGTGATCAGCCACGTGATCAGTGCATGATATCCACGTGATCAGTGCATGACAGCCACGTGATCAGTGCATGAGAGCCACGTGATCAGTGCATGATCAGTCACGTGATACATGTGTGATCAGCCACATGATCAGTGCATGATGAGCCACGTGATCAGTGCAGGATCAATTACGTGATCAGTGCATGATCAGTCACGGGACCAGTACATGGTTGCTACGTGATCGTTGCATGATCAGCCACGTGAGCAGTGCATGATAGCCACATGGTCAGTGCATGATCAGTCACGTGATCAGTACATGATCAGTCACGTGAACAGTGCATGATCATTACGTGATCTTTGCATGATCAGTCACGTTACCAGTATATGGTTGCTACGTGATCATTCCATGACGAGCCACGTGAGCAGTGCATGATAGCCACGTGATGTGTGCATGAGTTACGTGAGCAGAGTATGATAAGCCACGTGATCAGTGCATGAGTGCCACGTGATCAGTGCATGATATGTCACGTGACAGGTGTGTGATCAGCCACGTGAACAGTGCATGTTCAGCCACGTGATCAGTGCATGATAGCCACGTGATCAGTGCATGATCAGTTACGTGAGCAGTGTATAATCAGCCACGTGATCAGTGCATGGACAGACACGTGAACAGTGTATGATCAGCCACGTGATCAATGCATGATAGCCACGTGATCAGTGCATGATAGCCACGTGATCAGTGCATGATCAGTCATGTGATACGTGTGTGATCAGCCACGTGATCAGTGCATGATCTGTCACAAGATTAGTGTATGATCATCCACGTGATCAGTGCACGGGCAGTCATGTGATCAGTGCATGATATAGACGTGAACAGTGCATGATAGCCACGTGATCAGTGCATGATCAGACACGAGATCAGTGCATGATCAGTCACGTGATCAGTGCATGATCAGCCACGTGATCAGTGCATGATCAGTCACGTGATCAGTGCATGATCAGACACGAGATCAGTGCATGATCAGTCACGTGATCAGTGCATGATCAGCCACGTGATCAGTGCATGACCAGGCACGTGATTAGTGTATGTCCAGCCAAGTGATCAGTGCATGATAGCCACGTGATCAGTGCATGATCAGTCACGTGATCAGTGCATGATCAGTTATGTGATCAGTGTATGATCAGCCACGTGATCAGTGCATGATCAGCCACATGATCAGTGCATGATCAATTACGTGATCAGTGCATGATCAGTCACGTGACCAGTACATGGTAGCTATGTGATCATTGCCTGATCAGCCACATGATCAGTGCATGATAGCCACGTGATCAGTGCATGATAGCCACGTGATCAGTGCATGATCAGTCATGTGATACGTGTGTGATCAGCCACGTGATCAGTGCATGATATCCACGTGATCAGTGCATGACAGCCACGTGATCAGTGCATGAGAGCCACGGGATCAGTGCATGATCAGTCACGTGATACATGTGTGATCAGCCACGTGATCAGTGCATGATGAGCCACGTGATCAGTGCAGGATCAATTATGTGATCAGTGCATGATCAGTCACGTGACCAGTACATGGTTGCTACGTGATCGTTGCATGATCAGCCACGTGAGCAGAGCATGATAGCCACGTGGTCAGTGCATGATCAGTCACGTGATCAGTACATGATCAGTCACGTGAACAGTGCATGATCATTTACGTGATCTTTGCATGATCAGTCACGTAACCAGTATATGGTTGCTACGTGATCATTCCATGACGAGCCACGTGAGCAGTGCATGATAGCCACGTGATGTGTGCATGAGTCACGTGAGCAGAGTATGATCAGCCACGTGATCAGTGCATGAGTGCCACGTGATCAGTGCATGATATGTCACGTGACAGGTGTGTGATCAGCCACGTGAACAGTGCATGTTCAGCCACGTGATCAGTGCATGATAGCCACATGATCAGTGCATGATCAGTTACGTGAGCAGTGTATGATCAGCCACGTGATCAGTGCATGGTCAGACACGTGAACCGTGTATGATCAGCCACGTGATCAGTGCATGATATCCAAGTGATCAGTGCATGATCATCACGTGATCAGTGTATGATCAGCCACGTGAACAGTGCATGCTCAGTCACGTGATCTGGGCCTGCTGAGCTGCGTGATTACTGTCTGCTCATCTGCTTGACAATTGCCAGCTGAGCTGCACGATTCCTGCCTGTCATCTGCTTGACAATTGCCAGCTGTGCTGCGTAATTCCTGCCTGCTCAGCTGCTTGATTATTGCCAGCTGAGCAGCATGATTCCTCACACCTGAGTTCCATGATTATTGCCTGCTGACTGTTTGATTCGTGCCTACTCAGCTCTTTGTTTATTGCCTCCAGAGGCACATGATCAGTGTATGATAGCAAACATGATCAGCGCATGATCAGTCACATGATCAGCGCCCTTAAGTCACGTGATCACTACATGATAGTCATGTGATCAGTCCATGCTCAGTCACGGTATCAGTGCATGATCAGCCACGTGATCAGTGCATGATCTGTCACAAGATTAGTGTATGATCATCCACGTGATCAGTGCACGGGCAGTCATGTGATCAGTGCATGATATAGACGTGAACAGTGCATGATCAGTCTCGTGATCAGTGCATGATAGCCACGTGATCAGTGCATGATCAGTCACCTGATGGGTGTATGATCATTCACGTGACCTGTACATGGTAGCTACATGATCATTGCATGATCAGCCACGTGAGTAGTTCATGATAGCCACGTGATCACTGCATGATCAGTCACGTGATCAGTGCATTATCAGTCATGTGACCAGTACATGGTAGCTGCGTGATCATGGCATGATCAGCCACGTGAGCAGTGCATGATAGCCACGTGATCAGTGCATGATCAGACACGAGATCAGTGCATGATCAGTCACGTGATCAGTGCATGATCAGCCACGTGATCAGTGCATGACCAGGCACGTGATCAGTGTATGTCCAGCCAAGTGATCAGTGCATGATAGCAACGTGATCAGTGCATGATCAGTCACGTGATCAGTGCATGATCAGTTATGTGATCAGTGTATGATCAGCCACATGATCAGTGCATGATCAATTACGTGATCAGTGCATGATCAGTCACGTGACCAGTACATGGTAGCTACGTGATCATTGCCTGAACAACCACATGATCAGTGCATGATAGCCACGTGATCAGTGCATGATAGCCACGTGATCAGTGCATGATCAGTCATGTGATACGTGTCTGATCAACCACGTGATCAATGCATGATATCCACGTGATCAGTGCAGGATCAATTACGTGATCAGTTCATGATCAGTCACGTCACCAGTACATGGTTGCTACGTGATCGTTGCATGATCAACCACGTGAGCAGAGCAAGATAGCCACGTGGTCAGTGCATGATCAGTCACGTGATCAGTACATGATCAGTCACGTGAACAGTGCATGATCATTTACGTGATCTGTGCATGATCAGTCACGTGACCAGTGTATTGTAGCTATGTGATCATTCCATGACGAGCCACGTGAGCAGTGCATGATAGCCACGTGATATGTGCATGATCAGTCAACTGATGCGTGTATGATCATTCACGTGACCTGTACATGGTAGCTACATGATCATTGCATGATCAGCCACGTGAGTAGTTCATGATAGCCACGTGATCACGGCATGATCAGTCACGTGATCAGTGCATGATCAGTCATGTGACCAGTACATGGTAGCTGCGTGATCATCTCATGATCAGCCACGTGAGCAGTGCATGATAGCCACGTGATCAGTGCATGATCAGACACGAGATCAGTGCATGATCAGTCACGTGATCAGTGCATGATATGTCACGTGACAGGTGTGTGATCAGCCACGTGAACAGTGCATGTTCAGCCACGTGATCAGTGCATGATAGCCACGTGATCAGTGCATGATCAGTTACGAGAGCAGTGTATGATCAGCCACGTGATCAGTGCATGGTCAGACACGTGAACAGTGTATGATCAGCCACGTGATCAATGCATGATAGCCACCTGATCAGTGCATGATAGCCACGAGATCAGTGCATCATCAGTCATGTGATACGTGTGTGATCAGCCACGTGATCAGTGCATGATCTGTCACAAGATTGGTGTATGATCATCCAGGTGATCAGTGCACGGGCAGTCATGTGATCAGTGCATGATATAGACGTGAACAGTGCATGATCAGTCTCGTGATCAGTGCATGATATCCAAGTGATCAGTGCATGATCATCACGTGATCAGTGTATGATCAGCCACGTGAACAGTGCATGCTCAGTCACGTGATCTGGGTTCTGCTGAGCTGCGTGATTACTGTCTGCTCATCTGCTTGACAATTGCCAGCTGAGCTGCACGATTCCTGCCTGTCATCTGCTTGACAATTGCCAGCTGTGCTGCGTAATTCCTGCCTGCTCAGCTGCTTGATTATTGCCAGCTGAGCAGCATGATTCCTCACACCTGTGTTCCATGATTATTGCCTGCTGACTGTTTGATTCGTGCCTACTCAGCTCTTTGTTTATTGCCTCCAGAGGCACATGATCACTGTATGATAGCAAACATGATCAGCGCATGATCAGTCACATGATCAGCGCCATTAAGTCACGTGATCACTACATGATAGTCATGTGATCAGTCCATGCTCAGTCACGGTATCAGTGCATGATCAGCCACGTGATCAGTGCATGATCTGTCACTAGATTAGTGTATGATCATCCACGTGATCAGTGCACGGGCAGTCATGTGATCAGTGCATGATCAGTCACCTGATGGGTGTATGATCATTCACGTGACCTGTACATGTAGCTACATGATCATTGCATGATCAGCCACGTGAGTAGTTCATGATAGCCACGTGATCACTGCATGATCAGTCACGTGATCAGTGCATGATCAGTCATGTGACCAGTACATGGTAGCTGCGTGATCATCTCATGATCAGCCACGTGAGCAGTGCATGATAGCCACGTGATCAGTGCATGATCAGACACGAGATCAGTGCATGATCAGTCACGTGATCAGTGCATGATCAGCCACGTGATCAGTGCATGACCAGGCACGTGATTAGTGTATGTCCAGCCAAGTGATCAGTGCATGATAGCCACGTGATCAGTGCATGATCAGTCACGTGATCAGTGCATGATCAGTTATGTCATCAGTGTATGATCAGCCACGTGATCAGTGCATGATCAGCCACGTGATCAGTGCATGACATCCACGTGATCAGTGCATGACAGCCACGTGATCAGTGCATGAGAGCCACGGGATCAGTGCATGATCAGTCACGTGATACATGTGTGATCAGCCACGTGATCAGTGCATGATGAGCCACGTGATCAGTGCAGGATCAATTACGTGATCAGTGCATGATCAGTCACGTGACCAGTACATGGTTGCTACGTGATCGTTGCATGATCAGCCACGTGAGCAGAGCATGATAGCCACGTGGTCAGTGCATGATCAGTCACGTGATCAGTACATGATCAGTCACGTGAACAGTGCATGATCATTTACGTGATCTTTGCATGATCAGTCACGTTACCAGTATATGGTTGCTACGTGATCATTCCATGACGAGCCACGTGAGCAGTGCATGATAGCCACGTGATGTGTGCATGAGTCACGTGAGCAGAGTATGATCAGCCACGTGATCAGTGCATGAGTGCCACGTGATCAGTGCATGATATGTCACGTGACAGGTGTGTGATCAGCCACGTGAACAGTGCATGTTCAGCCACGTGATCAGTGCATGATAGCCACGTGATCAGTGCATGATCAGTTACCTGAGCAGTGTATGATCAGCCACGTGATCAGTGCATGGTCAGACACGTGAACAGTGTATGATCAGCCACGTGATCAGTGCATGATATCCAAGTGATCAGTGCATGATCATCACGTGATCAGTGTATGATCAGCCACGTGAACAGTGCATGCTCAGTCACGTGATCTGGGCCTGCTGAGCTGCGTGATTACTGTCTGCTCATCTGCTTGACAATTGCCAGCTGAGCTGCACGATTCCTGCCTGTCATCTGCTTGACAATTGCCAGCTGTGCTGCGTAATTCCTGCCTGCTCAGCTGCTTGATTATTGCCAGCTGAGCAGCATGATTCCTCACACCTGAGTTCCATGATTATTGCCTGCTGACTGTTTGATTCGTGCCTACTCAGCTCTTTGTTTATTGCCTCCAGAGGCACATGATCAGTGTATGATAGCAAACATGATCAGCGCATGATCAGTCACATGATCAGCGCCATTAAGTCACGTGATCACTACATGATAGTCATGTGATCAGTCCATGCTCAGTCACGGTATCAGTGCATGATCAGCCACGTGATCAGTGCATAATCTGTCACAAGATTAGTGTATGATCATCCACGTGATCAGTGCACGGGCAGTCATGTGATCAGTGCATGATATAGACGTGAACAGTGCATGATCAGTCTCGTGATCAGTGCAAGATAGCCACGTGATCAGTGCATGATCAGTCACCTGATGGGTGTATGATCATTCACGTGACCTGTACATGGTAGCTACATGATCATTGCATGATCAGCCACGTGAGTAGTTCATGATAGCCACGTGATCACTGCATGATCAGTCACGTGATCAGTGCATGATCAGTCATGTGACCAGTACATGGTAGCTGCGTGATCATGGCATGATCAGCCACGTGAGCAGTGCATGATAGCCACGTGATCAGTGCATGATCAGACACGAGATCAGTGCATGATCAGTCAAGTGATCAGTGCATGATCAGCCACGTGATCAGTGCATGACCAGGCACGAGATCAGTGTATGTCCAGCCAAGTGATCAGTGCATGATCTGTCACAAGATTGGTGTATGATCATCCACGTGATCAGTGCACGGGCAGTCATGTGATCAGTGCATGATATAGACGTGAACAGTGCATGATCAGTCTCGTGATCAGTGCATGATATCCAAGTGATCAGTGCCTGATCATCACGTGATCAGTGTATGATCAGCCACGTGAACAGTGCATGCTCAGTCACGTGATCTGGGCCTGCTGAGCTGTGTGATTACTGTCTGCTCATCTGCTTGACAATTGCCAGCTGAGCTGCACGATTCCTGCCTGTCATCTGCTTGACAATTGCCAGCTGTGCTGCGTAATTCTGCCTGCTCAGCTGCTTGATTATTGCCAGCTGAGCAGCATGATTCCTCACACCTGTGTTCCATGATTATTGCCTGCTGACTGTTTGATTCGTGCCTACTCAGCTCTTTGTTTATTGCCTCCAGAGGCACATGATCACTGTATGATAGCAAACATGATCAGCGCATGATCAGTCACATGATCAGCGCCATTAAGTCACGTGATCACTACATGATAGTCATGTGATCAGTCCATGCTCAGTCACGGTATCAGTGCATGATCAGCCACGTGATCAGTGCATGATAGCCACGTGATCATTGCATGATAGCCACGTGATCAGTCCATGATCAGCCAGGTGATCAGTGAATGACTGCTACGTGATCAGTTCATGATTAGTCACGTGATCTGTGCATGACCAGGCAGGTGATCAGTATATGATCAGCCACGTGAACAGTGCATGATAGCCACGTGATCAGTGCATGATCAGTCACGTGATCAGTGCATGATCAGTCATGTGATCATTGTATGACCAGACGTGTGATCAGTGCATGATAGCCACGTGATCAGTGCATGATCAGTCACGTGATCAGTGCATGATCACCACGTGAACAGTGCATGATAAGTCAACTGATCAGTGCATGATCAATTACGTGATCAGTGCATGATCAGTCATGTGACCAGTACATGGTAGCAGCGTGATCATCGCATGATCAGCCACGAGAGCAGTGCATGATAGCCACGTGATCAGTGCATGATCAGACAGGAGATCAGTGCATGATCAGTCACATGATCAGTGCATGATCAGCCACGTGATCTGTGCATGACCAGGCAAGTGATCAGTGTATGTCCAGCCAAGTGATCAGTGCATGATAGCCACGTGATCAGTGCATGATCAGTCACGTGATCAGTGCATGATCAGTCACGTGATCAGTGTATGATCAGCCACGTGTACGTGCATGATCAGCCACGTGATCAGTGCATGATCAGTCACCTGATGGGTGTATGATCATTCACGTGACCTGTACATGGTAGCTACATGATCATTGCATGATCAGCCACGTGAGTAGTGCATGATAACCACGTGATCAGTGCATGATCAGTGACGTGATCAGTGCATGATCAGTGATGTAATCTGTTCATGACCAGGCATGTGATCAGTGTATGACCAGCCAGGTGATCAGTGCATGATAGCCACGTGATCAGTGCATGATCAGTCACGTGATGAGTGCATGATCAGTAACGTGATCAGTGCATGATCAGCCACATGATCAGTGCATGATCAATTACGTCATCAGTGCATGATCACTCACGTGACCAGTACATGGTAGCTGCGTGATCAGTGTATGACCAGCCATGTGATCAGTGCATGATAGCCACGTGATCAGTGCATGATAAGTCACGTGATCAGTGCATGATCAGTCAAGTGATCAGTGCATGATCAGCCACATGATCAGTGCATGATCAGTTATGTCATCAGTGCATGATCAGTCACGTGACCAGTACATGGTAGCTGCGTGATCAGTGTATGACCAGCCAAGTGATCAGTGCATGATAGCCACGTTATCAGTGCATGATCAGTCACGTGATCAGTGCATGATCAGTCACGTGATCAGTGCATGATCAGCCACATGATCAGTGCATTATCAGTCACGTGACCAGTACATGGTAGCTGCGTGATCATTTCATGATCAGCCACGTGATCAGTGCATGATAGCCACGTGATCAGTGCATGATCAGTTACCTGAGCAGTGTATGATCAGCCACGTGATCAGTGCATGGTCAGACACGTGAACAGTGTATGATCAGCCACGTGATCAGTGCATGGTCAGTCACGTGATGAGTGCATGTTCATCACGTGATCAGTGTATGAACAGACACGTGATTAGTGCATGCGAAGTCACGTGATCTGGGCCTGCTGAGCTGCGTGATTACCGTCTGCTCATCTGCTTGACAATTGCCAGCTGAGCTGCACGATTCCTGCCTGTCATCTGCTTGACAATTGCCAGCTGTGCTGCGTAATTCCTGCCTGCTCAGCTGCTTGATTATTGCCAGCTGAGCAGCATGATTCCTCACACCTGAGTTCCATGATTATTGCCTGCTGACTGTTTGATTCATGCCTACTCATCTCTTTGTTTATTGCCTCCAGAGGCACACGATCAGTGTATGATAGCAAACATGATCAGCGCATGATCAGTCACATGATCAGAGCCATTAAGTCACGTGATCACTACATGATAGTCATGTGATCAGTCCATGCTGAGTCACGGTATCAGTGCATGATCAGCCACGTGATCAGGGCATGATCAGCAAGGTAATCAGTTCATGATAGCTATGTGATCAGTTCATGATTTGTCACGTGACCTGTGCATGACCAGGCAGGTTATCAGTGTATGATCAGCCTCGTGATCAGTGCATGATCCGTCACCTGATGGGTGTATGATCAGTCACCTAACCGGTACATGGTAGCTACATGATCATTGCATGGTCAGCCACGTGAGTAGGGCATGATAGCCACGTGATCAGTGCATGATCAGTCATGTAATCTGTGCATGACCAGGCACGTGATCAGTGTATGACCAGCCATGTGATCAGTGCATGATAGCCACGTGATCAGTGCATGATCAGTCACGTGATCACTGCATGATCAGTCACGTGATCAGTGTATGACCAGCCATGTGATCAGTGCATGATAGCCACGAGATCAGTGCATGATCAGCCACATGAGCCGTGCATGATAGCCACGAGATCAGTGCATGATCAGTCACGTGATCAGTGCATGATCACTCACGTGAACAGTGCATGATAAGTCAACTGATCAGTGCATGATCAATTACGTGATCAGTGCATGATCACTCACGTGACCAGTACATGGTAGATACGTGATCATTGCATGAACAGCCACGTGAGCAGTGCATGATAGCCACGTGATCAGTGCATGATCAGTCACGTGATCAGTGCATGATCAGCCACGTGATCAGTGCATGATCAGCCAAATGATCAGTGCAGGATCAATTACGTGATCAGTGCATGATCAGTCACGTGATCAGTGCATGGTCAGTCACGTGATCAGTGCATGATTAGCCACGTGAGCAGTGCATGATAGCCACGTGATCAGTGCATGATCAGCCACGTGATCAGTGCATGATCAATTACTTGATTAGTGCATGATCAGTTACGTGAGCAGTGTATGATCAGCCACGTGATCAGTGCATGGTCAGACACGTCAACAGTGTATGATCAGCCAGGTGAACAGTGCATGCTCAGTCACGTGATCAGGGCCTGCTGAGCTGCGTGATTACTGTCTGCTCATCTGCTTGACAATTGCCAGCTGAGCTGCACGATTCCTGCCTGTCATCTGCTTGACAATTGCCAGCTGTTCTGCGTAATTCCTGCCTGCTCAGCTGCTTGATTATTGCCAGCTGAGCAGCATGATTCCTCACACCTGTGTTCCATGATTATTGCCTGCTGACTGTTTGATTCGTGCCTACTCAGCTCTTTGTTTATTGCCTCCAGAGGCACACGATCAGTGTATGATAGCAAACATGATCAGCGCATGATCAGTCACATGATCAGAGCCATTAAGTCACGTGATCACTATATGATAGTCATGTGATCAGTGCATGCTCAGTCACGGTATCAGTGCATGATCAGCCGCGTGATCAGTGCATGATAGCCACGTGATCATTGCATGATCAGTCACGTGATCAGTGCATGATCACTCACGTGAACAGTGCATGATCAGCCAAATGATCAGTGCATGATCAATTATGTGATCAGTGCATGATCAGTCACGTGATCAGTGCATGGTCAGTCACGTGATCAGTGCATGATCAGCCACGTGATCAGTGCATGATCAGCCAAATGATCAGTGCATGATCAATTATGTGATCAGTGCATGATCAGTCACGTGATCAGTGCATGGTCAGTCACGTGATCAGTGCATGAACAGCCAAATGATCAGTGCATGATCAAT